>NW_002987371.1:846152-888422 GCF_000006295.1 Pediculus humanus corporis
TTAACCGTCATCGATCGGCGAAAAATTTGTGTTACGTATCCAGACAATTATTATTATTATTATTATCACTTTTCATAACTTTCATAACTTAAATTTATTCGACATTTCTACGCAATCCTTATTGATTGTTAAAATAAAACTTAGTTAGTACGAAACTGGAAATTTATCGTTTGGATCATCGGTTACAAAATTTTAACAATTAATTATTAATTAATTAATTAATTAATTAATTATAATTTCTAAATTAAATTCGTTTCTTTCTATCTTTCATTCTTTTCCATTTTTTTTTGTCGAAAGGAAAACCGGAAAACCGTAACGGAATTTAACGCGGTTAAATTAAATACATATAAATATATATGAATGCGAATTTTTCAAAACCGTCGAAAAATCATTTTTTTTCAAATGTCAATTTTAATTGGAAAATTCTAGAATAAGTCTCTACCCGTTTCTCACGCATCTATACCTAATCGTTTCATTACTCGTACTTTGTCTTTTTCCACGACATTCTTATCTCCATTAATATTTCGTTCTTCGCGCCAAAAATTTAAAATTAATCCGAAAAAAAGAAAAAAATTTAAACGCTCATTCGCACGCCGCATATCTCGTCGTTCGAATTTTCTCACATTTTCTACTCATTTCCCATTATCATTTCCAGGAAAAATTCCATCGAGAGTGAAAGCGAAAGAAAAAAAAAGGAAAACCTGGAAACTCAATCTCGAACGCGTACTTTTAAGAAGGGGAGGAAAAGGAAATGGCATAAATGGAAAATAATTTTTTTTTTTTTTTTATTTCCTTAAGGGGTAAAAAAAAAAACCTGTTGTTTTTTTTTCCTGCCGCTCTTTTCGCGTTTTTCTCGTTTTTATTTATTTATTTAATCATTTACTAACGAAAACAAATCAACAAACAAACAAACAAACAAACAAATCAACAAACAAACATCATACGCTCGAGCGATTTGTATTAATTACCAAAAAAAAAATAAAATTTTTTTGACGTATCGATTTTTAAATTCCCCACGTATTCGAACGGGGAATTTTTTTTTTTTAGGTTTCCATCCTGACTTTTTTTATAAAAACGAAATGAATAAATGTCGTCACACAATCGTCGCGATTTCAAAAAAAAGTAAAAGTAAAATAATATAATGATGATACAAAAGCGAAAGGAGGAAACCGACTGGAGAAAACGGACAAAAAAAAGTTTTTTCATTTCATTTGAATGAGAGAAAAACAATTTTTTTTTTCCTTTTTCCTTTTTTCCTTTTTTCCTTCTTTTTTAACCGCAAAATGAAAAAGTTTTTTCCTTTCCTTTCCTTTTCTTTTCTTATTCAATTTGCAACAAAAAATAAAAAAATATACAAGAAGTAAAAATAAAATAAAATAAAATAAAATTTCCCTTTTTCCCTCCGATGAAATAATAGTGATAATAATAATAATAATAATAATAATAATAATAATAATAATAATAATAATAACAAAAACAACTTATTTTATAGTATTTTCATGGAAAACAAAACTTTCGAAAAAAAAAAAAAAAAAAAAAACCTATTTCGATCTGAAATCTTTTCCTTTTTCTAAATTTTTTGTTTTTACACGCCTTTTCGTACCTGTATTCAACATCATCATCATCATCATGCGAAAATAATACATCAACGTTTCGCGCCTTAAAAAAAACGTATTAAAATTCACATTTTTATTATTATTATTATTATTATTTTTCTTCCTCCATATTTCCAGCTGTTTACACGGCGTTACAATCATCGTTAAAAAAAAAATTATTTTCATTTATTTTTTTTTACTTTTTATGATCTATTACGATAATCAAAAAAAAAAAAAAAAAACAATAGCAAACGACAAACGACAAACGACAACAACAACAACAAAACGTCTTAATTAAAAAGAAAAGAAAATTTTAAAAAGAAACGATCGTAATATAAGAATAATGTATATATATAAACTTTAATTTGTTAAAAGGCTCTCTTTTCTCTCTCTCTCTCTCTCTCTCTCTTTCTCTTTTTCTCTCTCTCTTTCCCTCATTAATCAGAAAAAATAATTGTTGACAAGTTGATTATCGAACATTTGTTGTTAGTCTTTCACTCACGCGGTTCTAACAACTAAATTGTTTTTAAGAGTACAAGAGTGAGGAAATTAGTGTGAGAGAGAAGGAGAGAGAGAAAGAGAGAGAAAGAGAAACGAAGGATTTCCGGTTGCGTTTCTACGTTTGAAAATCATCATCATCATCGAATAAACGACGACAACGTAATTACCCAAAGTCTACGAAAGTAATTAATTAAATTTTTTTTTTCAACCGAATTCACACCCAAAATCTCAATCAGGTATGCGCAAACGTAACTCATTATTTCTAATTCCGCGACTTTTTTTTTTTAAAAGAATTATTTATCCATAAAACCTTCCCTCCCCCCCCGAAGAAAAAAAAGGAAAAACCTAAATGGAAAAAAAAAATTGAAAATTATTCTTTTTTCAAACACAACAACAACAACAACCGGTTTATTGTTGTATTATATAGAAACCGTTCACACTCGTTTCCTTTTTCTTTTTCTACCTTTTTTCCTCCGCCATTTTGAAAACAAACAAAGTCGTTAAAACCAAAAACAAAATATTCTTTCATTTGTGCGTAATTAGATTGAATGAAAAAAAATACTTGAATGTGTAAAGATGAGAAGAAGAAGAAGAAGAAGAAGACGTTTGTAAAGCAGAAAAGAATATTATACTTAAAAGGATAAATAATAATAATAATAATAATAATAATAATAATAATAATAATAATAATAATAATAATAATAATAATAATAATAATGATAATAATAATAATAATAATTCGAAAGTTTAACCGAACGTAACCTAAAAAAAAAAATCCGTTGGCAAACGAAAACGTTTTTTTTTCCATTTTTAATTATAACTTTTCGTTTCCAAATAAAAAAAAAAAAAAAAAATCGATGAAGTAAAAAAAAAAAAAATATTATATGACATCCATTTTTTTTTTTTTTTTCATTCGGTAAAACCTCCAACAACACGGCTGCCAACCTTTTTTTTTTCCTTTCCTTTCCTTTCCTAACGTAATTTACGTTCTAGAAAAAGAATATATTTTAACCGAAATTATGTTTTTTTTTTTTTTCTTTTTTTTTTTTTTTTTTTACATAAGAATTTGAGATCGCAATGGCAACGTCTACCTTTATTATCATCTAATTTTTTATTTACAAATAAAATAAAATAAAATAAAAAAAAATTGAACGGGGTAAAAAGTCACAAATGTCTCACATTTCTCTCTCTCTCTCTCTCTCTATTTCTTTACTTATTTCATTCGTATAAGAAAAGTAAAAATGACGGAGGAATAAACAAAAAAAAAAAGAGAGAAAGAAAGAAAATGAAGAAAATCGAATTTAAATTCCATTCGTTATTCGTTTCGATCATTTTTTTTTTATTACTATCACCATCACCACCCTTATCACTACCCTCACCACCACCATCACCATCACCATCACCATTTACAAGATACTAAAAATCTTTATTTGAAAAAAAAAAATGGCCAAACAATTTTTCTTTCTTTTTTTTTTTACATTTCATTCGAATTCAAATAATAATAATAATCCCTGGGATAAATTTAAGAAGAGAAAAATAAGGGTGGTAATGCATTTGACATTGAAAAGGATAAAATTTTTACGATAATCGATTGCATTCGAATATATATAATAACTAGATTATTCTAGAATTTCCAATTTATGAAAAGGACAACAACGACAACAACAACAACAACAACAACAACTTGCATGCATTAAGATTGATGAGCCAAGAGTTTTTTTTTTTTTTTTTTTCAAAAATCTAAATGGGAATAATTATAATTCGAATAAAAAAATGTATCGTGGCACAAGAAATCTATTCTCCGGTGTTTAACACAACCACGACAGTTTTTTTTCTTCTTCTTCTCCTTCTCCTTCTGAAAGACGAAGCCATTTTTTTTTTCTTTTTCCATTTTATGATTTTATCAACACTCTATGGTGAGTGACTTTTTTTAATAAAAAAAAAAAAAAATGGCTACCTTATCTTAATGTATGATAACATTGAATTTTGACGTTTGTCATAAGTTTTAACGCATAGGAAAAAAATGTAAAAGTCATAATAATAATAATAATAATAATAATAATAATAATAATAATAATAAGTAAAAGAATGAAATTTGTTGCGTGGCGTAGAAATTTTAAATTTTAATAAATTTCCGTAAGGTTTTTAACAACTTTTTTTTTATCTTTTTTCCTTATTCTTTTTCTCTCTCTCTCCTTTCCTATTACTACTTTGCTTTCAAAAAGAATAGAAATTGTTGGTAAAACTACTTAACTTTCATTAAGATCGGATTAATAAAATTAACTCAAGAATCAAAACTCTTCAAAATAATTAAAAGATTTTTACAAAAATAAAAAAAATAAAAAAACCTTTTTCGAAACCCCCCTTTTATACTTCTTCTTTTTACGTTTCAACAAAAAAAAAAAAAAACAAACAAAGATATTAAGAATTAAAATGACGTTGATAAAATAAAAGAAGAAGAAGAAAAAAGAAAAAAAGAAAAGAAAACGAAGAAGAAATAATTTTTAAAAAAAACTAAACAAAACTAAAATATTTATATTTAAATAAAAAAGAAAGAAAATGGGCAAAACCACAAATAAACACATACAAACGATGCCAATAACGATAATCATAATGATAATGATAATAATAATAATAATATTATAAATAAAACAATAGAAACAAAAAAGGCAGTAAAAAAAAAAAAAAAAAAAATTTTTTTATAATAATAATAAAATCAAATCAAAACGATTCGTGGCAATAATTTAATTTTTATTATTATTATTATTATTATTATTATTGAACAAAAATAATATAAAAATAAGAAAAAGCCATCGACAAACAAAAAAAAAACTTTTTAGAAAACTTTTTAAAAAGGAAAATGAACGAAAACAAAAAGAAAAGGGGGGGAGGGAGAGGAAAACTAAAGAAAATGAAAAAAAAAAAGGGAAAAAGAAAAGGAAAAACTAGAGGCAAAATAAATTTTAAAAGGTTTCGTCATTATTTTCTTATTTTCTCACTCATTTATTTGAGTCTCCCAAAAGCAAAGGTGTAATTCAAAAGTTATGCGAGTTTGAAAATTTCTTGATGATGATTTTCAAATATATATGCCTTCCTTTTTTCCCCATCCCCCCAACCCTCCTCCACCTCGCGTTAACAAAAGAAGAAAAATTTTCGCTCGGTTGAAAAGTATTATAAAACTATTTTTCCCAAAACCGGGTTTTAAATTCAGGTTTTTCCTTTAAAAGAGCAAACAACGCACGCACGCACGCACGCACCCATCCACAGACAAAGGAAAAATTGGTGGGTGGGAATTTTCCTTCATTTTTCTCTTTCTCTTCCTTTTTTTTTTTTTGTAACCCTGGAACAACAAACAACAGCCATCAAGGAAGGGGGATATCCCGCGTCGAAAACAATGATGGTAAAACTTCGACGGTAATAACTAACCCGAACCCTCCTACATAATTGAAAATGACTGGGAATCCTTTTGCATATTTTACTGACATTAATATATTATTTGGTGCAGAAAACAAAATGCAAACCGTTTAAAATTGAGAATATGTCCTTTGACGTATTCCATCCGACCTTTCGGTATTCACCCCTATCCCTTTCCCTTCCCTTTCCGCCCCTTAATCCTGCCTACCGCGAATCCACGCACCCTCTTCCCCTATTACCATGTTCCGATATTTAAACCGATTACGAATTTCTATATTTATATATCTCTTTTATCCCCCCTCTCTCTCTCTCTCTCTCTCTCTCTCAACTCTCTTTTTCTCTTCCTCCTCATTTTCATTCAAATTATATTATATATATATATATAAATATACATTGAAAATGGCGAACTCTCATTGATGGTCCAGAGGAAAAAAAGCCAATATTTTATTTTATAAACGTTTATTGACCTTTTCTACTTCCCTCTTCCCTTTCTCCCTTCCTCCTACCCCCGCTCCACATCGTCATTAAAATCATAAAAACCCGATTAATTAACAAAAAAAAAAAAAAAAAATTAAATTAAAATTTTGAAATAAAAATTGGTTTTACAAATCAAATAAAGGGGCGTTAAACTTTGGGAAAGAGAGAGAGAGAGAGAGAGAGAGAAGAAGGGGGGAAGAGAGGGAGGGAAAAGGGGAAAGAATTTTTCGAAAACCGTTTTTAATTTTTTTTTTTTTTTTAAATTACAGTTTTATGAAAAAAAAAAAAAAAAACGATTGCGAACTTGAATTGCAATAATCGAATTCAAGTGAAAAAAAAAAAAAAATTTCGAAAGGATTGCCAACTTACAAAAAAAAAAAAAAATTTTTTTCTTTGATGCAAAATTTTAATTGCCAATATTTCAATATGGATCGACGTGACAATGAAAATTTTCAACACAGAAAAAACGACAACAAGAGAGAGAGAGAGAAAAAAAACGCTTCACTTGTTACTACTTGTTATGTCATCCTTTGACTTTTTCCTTTTTTATTTCTCGTCTTAATTATTCGCGTACAAAAAAAAAAAAAGGAAAACATAAGAAAATTTGACTGACATTTTTTTCTCTCAATATTTTCAAATATTTTCTTCTTCTATTTTTTGCTTTCAAGTCTCGTTCATCGTGTCTTCTATGTTTGTGTCTTCGTTTGTCACATTTTCACTATTTTTAAATATGTATGCGTTTTAGAATTCTATACTTTCGATCTAAACTAATGAAGAAAACAAAAAAGCTGTTGAAAACTTTTCCGGTTGCCGCCCCTCCCCTCGAAATCATTCAAATAATTTCATTTTTCTTATTTGAATCGATCGAAGGTACATTTTTTCCTCCTTATTATACTTTTCCCGAACAAGCAACAGCATGATTTTTACGAAAGACAATCCTAACATTTTACTTCTATTCTCTCAAACGGAAAATCACGACAAACCCCCCCCCCCGTAGGAAAATATTGCGTGCAGTTAAAAAAATAAAAATAAAATCCGGCGTGCCCCAGATGTGATGATGATGGATGGTCGGTTCGTTTTTCGATATAAATAATTAAAAATGATTTTTAATTTTTTTCCTTTTTTTTTTTTTTTTTTTTTTTCAATAAATGTATAAACCCAATGTCGTCGCCATCTTTTTTTTTTTAATATTCCGTTAGCAATGCGAAAAAATAATAATAATTTAAAAAAAAAAAAATCGCGAACGACGATTCGAATTATAAATTAAAAAAAAAAATAAAAAAAATTATTTCATAAAGTCAAACGATGGGTGAGACATTATAAAAGAAAGAACATTTTCATTCGAAGAGAAAAGCGTTTTCTTTCCTTCCGCTACCCTCTTTTGCCCCCCAAAAAAAAAATTTAATCGAAAACTATAATTTTATTTATGGAAAGAAACTAATGATAAAATTATTATAATTTTTTTAAACGAATCTCTCTCTCCCCCTCTTACCCCCCTTTAGGAAAATATCGTAAAGTTTATCTTCTATTGACACGTAACAATTTCAAAAGTTTTTTATTATTTTTTTTTTAACCGAATAATAATAATAATAGCGAATCGAAATCGCTGAATGGCAATCAATCATGAATGATTTTTTTTTTTGGTTTTTCTATCATTTGAATTTTACGCAGAAAAACGGCTATTTAAATAATAATAATAATAATAATAATAATAATAATAATAATAATAATAATAATAATAATAATAATAATATTTTTGAATATTCAATATAAAAAACGTGGAAGGAGAAAAATGCAATCACGTGTCACTTTCGGTTGTTTACACGATGACAAACATTTTTAAATCCGATGTAATTATTAATTAAAATGAAAACAAAAAAAAAACATTAATTCCCTCGACAGAATTTGAGTTAAAGTTAAATACTTTATTTTAATTAATTCCCTCGACAGAATTTGAGTTAAAGTTAAATACTTTATTTTAATTACAAAAATCGAAAAACGATAAAAATAATAATAATAATAATAATAATAATAATAATAATAATAATAATTTTCCTATAAGCAAAAAAAAAAAAAAATCATAAATTAAAATCAAATTGAATTAAAAAAAAAAACAAATAATAATAATAATAATAACTTTTTTTATTATTGTTCCGTAAGAAAACGTTAGTAAAAAATAAAAAATAAAAGAGAGAGAGAGAGAGAGGGAAAAATAAACGTCAGCAATACCTTGATACAACAGCAAACAAATGAGCAAAAAAAAAAAAAAAAAAAATTCTATAATTGCCCGGATTGGGAGAACGTTGCATATAATGTAAATATTTTGCAAATTACTTTTTTTTCTTTCTCGCTATTATTATATTGTTCCTCCGTGTTTTTATTATTATTATTATTATTATTTCATTTAAAAAAATTTTTTTTGAACATTGTGTGTTTCCGCCGCTCGTGAAAACCGGAAATATATTTTTTTTTAAAGGAAAACAAATAAACGTTAAGCGATTTTTTTTTTTCTGTAAATGAAATCAGGCACGGTGTAATGGCACAGAAAATTGTGTTTTTGAAAAGATTCTTCCTCCTCCTCCTCCTCTCTCTTATTCGAAAAACTCAATTTCAACAATGATTATTTTCCAAAAAAAAAAAAATTAAAAAGTCGTAAACGAGAATAGCGAGAAAAGAGAGAGAGAGAGAGAGAGAGAGAGAGAGAGAGTGAGAGTGAGAGAGAAAAGTATATAAAATGAAACAAAAATAAATTAGAAAAAGATAATAAAATTTTATGAGATTGAAAAAAAAAAAAATAGTTTTACTGCCCCACTGCCCTGGAATCAAATTTACAAAAAAAAAAAAATTTATTATGACGTCATTACTTAACGATATTTCGTCTGTAATGTTAGACGAGTAGTAAATTTTCTCTCTTTAAAAAAAAAAAAAAAAAAAAAAAAAACTAAAGATGGAAGAAAATAGAAAGGGGATTAAGTAACGTTCGGGAGTAAACATTATAGAAAAAAAAAAAAAATCTCATGTTTCCTTTCCAAAAGATTTTCCACAAAAACACAGGAGGACTCCCTTTCCTCCTTCCCTATCCCCTATCCCCTATTCTTCTTTATCTTCTAATAACAAAAGGTTCACTTTGGAAAATGACCTTTTTTTTTCCTTCCCAACTCTATGCCCATGAACTACCTTCTTTTCTCATTTATCACGTTACCAACTATTGACACGAAAAAAAAAAAAAATTTACATCGTTCACGATCAAAAAAAAATTTGTTTACTCGCACGAACAAAATATTTCCCCCTTCTTACCTCCCCCCCAAAAAAAAAACAAATTTCATTTTTTTTTTTTTTTTTTTTTTAAATTTACTTATTATTATAAATTTAACGAACATGATTACGAACGGATTACAATTAATAATAACGAATAAAATAAATGTTTACCGAAAGGCTCACGTAATAACAAAAAAAAAAAAATTTGACAGGAAACAACCGAAATAGAAATAGGAAACCGATAAATCTCAAAAGAAAAAAGGAAAAGTCAATAAAAAATAGAAAGAAAGAAAAAAAGGAAGAGACAGCGTGAAACCGAACGAAATGAAACGAAAAGAGAGAGGGGGGGGGAAAAAGAAATAAATTTTTGTAAATTATTGAACTTTTAGCAAGAGTGCCAACCAACCACTAATTAATACAAGAAGTAACTAACGATAAAAAAAAAAAATTCTTTTACTTTTTCTTTCCTGAAAATTTTCCTGTTATCAATTCGTTGTTATCTCTTGAATGAAACCTTTCCCATCCCCTTCCCTCCCCCTTCGTAGATATTTATTATCATTCTCGTTTTTATTAATAATAATAATAATAATAATAAGGGAAATTAATGATCGGGTTTTGGGTTATGGAAAAAATTACGTGTCGAACGTTTAAAACAACCCCAACGATTAATTAATATTTACAAATTGAATTTTCCAATGTGGTAAAAAAAAAAAAAACCAAAGAGAGAAATGTATATAATAATAATAATAATTTATGATATGATGATGATACGATTAATAATAATAATAAGAAGGATAAGAATAAGAAGAAAATAAAGAATGAATGAAAATTAATTTTTTTTTTTTTTTTACATTCCATGAGACTTTCCATAACTTTTCTAATAATGATAATAATAATAATAAATAATGAATGAATTTAATGCATCGTAACAATCCTAACAAGGGTAACGTTAATTATTAAAAAAAAAAATTAACGTTTTTTTTTTTTTTTTAAATTTCCAACGAACAAAAATAATAATAAAAAATGTCATCAATTGACTGCCACCTATCGGCCAAAATAAAAACCAACTTTTTTAAATAAAAATTATTATAATAATAATAAACAAAAAAAAAATTTTTTTTTTCTTGTTAAATGATTAAATGTTGTTAAAATTAAAAAAAATAATAATAATAATACAAACGAAAAATGAAAACAAACAACAACAACGACCACAACAAACTAACTTATTTTCTGTTGGGTATACTTAAAAAAAAAAAAAAAAAGAATAAACGAAATAGAAATATTAGAATAAAATAAAAACCGGAAATCATCATCGTGTGTTTACTTCCCCTATTGAAAAAATCACACAAAAAAAAAACAAAAAACTTTTCGTTAAACTACCCCTTGTCCATTCTTCTTTCCCAATTCCAGAAAAAAGAAAAAAAAATTAATAAAAATAAATTACTAGAAAATGGAAGAAAGTACTAATGGGACAATAAACAGTAACAACAACTACGCATACCTACCAACAGAAAAACAAAGCAAAAACAAAACAAACAAACAAACAAGAAAACGATTGTTCAAAACGAAAACCGAATACAAAAAAAAAAAAATATTTTAAATTGTTTCACGTCAGAATTTTTTTTTAAAAAAAAAAAAATTCCAACCTTTTGTTTTTTTTGTTTTTGTTGCATTGGGAATTAAGAGAATAGAAAAGGTTGAAAGGAATAAAAGGTTAACGAATATATAACGCAAACCTAACCTTTTTTTTTCATTTCAAATCCACGTATTTCCAAGTGTAAAAATAAATAAATAAAATAAAATAAAATAAAATAATTTTCATATTGGATTTTCCCTTTCATTGTTGTTATTACATTGATATTACACAAAAAAAAATTACCATTGATAAATTAATTTATTGTTACATTATTATTATCATTATTATGAGTAATTAATTAGAAGGTAATTAATTAGAAGGTAATTAATTAATTTTTGTGTTATCACATATATATCGTTATTATACGATTATCAATAAATAATAATTATTTGTTGTCTGACATTAAATGTTCATAAAAAATTTTATAAATTTAATATTATTTAATTTAAAGACAAACCGTTCATTTTTTTTTTTTTTATTTCCATCGAATGATATACATTAAATCATTTATTTAAATAAAATGAAACTTTTGTGGGAAGGGGGGACGGGGAGCGAGGAGAAAGAAAAATTTAACAATTTGATCTAACCTATATAAATAATATTAATCAATCGATATATATATATATATATATATATATATATATATATATATATATATATATATATATATATATTAATTTTGTCATTATAAATAAAGGAAACGCGTGTAAAATAATTAAATTTAATATTGAACGTAATTAAAATATGATATTTTTATAAAGATTATTCAAATATAAATGACAAATTTTTCTTTCTTTCTTTTTTTTTTTTTTCCTTTTTCCTTTTTTTTTTTTTTTTTTTTTTGTCAAGGGAATTTCATTCGATCACGCGTTCGCGCAATTTGATCCTAACCTCATTATATATAAATACATACAATTATCATACCTTACAATTGTTTATCCTTTTATTCTCCTGAGTTTAAATATATTCTTCTTGTTTAATATTTTTTTTTTTCAAACACAAACACAAATATCACACAGCTACGAAAACATAAACGGCATGAATTTTGCATTCTGAATTCTCCACTACATTCTTTTGTTATTGATTTTAAATTGTTTTTGTAACGGTTAGCGAAGGTGGACAAGCGCAATAAAATTTTGAATTTCTGAACGTACTTTTTTTTCTTTCCTTAGAGTATGTTACACATAACGGAAAATTAATCATCATTCATTATATGAATTTACTTTATAATTTCATGTGTGTGAACATTAATTTTTGGTAAAAATATATATGTATTCAAGTACAATTCGAAGAGAACTTAATTTTACAAATAAATTAAAATATATTTACTTTTTTAGACGAGAATATCAAGTACAGAAAAATGTTTTACATGTGACACTTAATTATTTCATTGACTTCTTTTATCAATGAACCTTTATAATAGGTTATAAATTTATGAAATCAATTTATTTGTTTCAAAAATAAGTTAAAATACATTAAACATGGAATAAATTTTTAAAAAAATAATAGACAAGAGTTTAAAGATAATTAAAAGTATAATTTTAATGATAAAAAACTGAACAGGTTTAGTTTCGATTAAAAAAAAAATCAAATATTTTTACTGTTGTTCTATATATTTTATTTTTGTTTTAAATAAAAAAAAAACATTATTATTAGTAATTTGAAATGAATTTTTTTTTTTTATTATTCTTTTACAATCGTTAAGCATTTTTATAGTATATTAAATAAAAAAAAAAAAAAAAAACAAGAAATACGATATTATATTCTTATAATAATTATGGAATATTAGCAAGATAATCTTTGATATTAGCAGGTTCCAATCTTTTAAAACCGTTTGCATCACAAACTCCAACTTCTATATTGTCTGCTGTCATTTGCCCTTCGAAACCTTCTTTTAATGTTAATATAGCAGTATGTACAGCATCATCCAATTCTAAATCTTCACTGTATCTTTTTTCCAAAAAGGTTCTACCATTAATGAAATTTTTACCCATTGCTGTCGCCTTCCAAGCAAAATATGAACCGGAAGGATCACATTGAAATAAATGAGGTTTTTCTCCATCCCAACCGCAAATAAGCAAAGAAACACCAAATGGTCTCACACCTCCTGATTGAGTGTATTCTTGCATAACTGTTGCAACCCTAGGAACCAACTGAGCTGTCGGAATAGGTTCCTGATACGTTAAAAAATACTGTTGGGCCATTTTTCTAGCTTTACGAACAAGTAACCTGTAATCAGGGCCCATTCCACTGTAGACCATTCCTATCTGATCCGTTATTTTTTCTACTTTGTTCACACTGTGCTCATCATACAAAATTGATTTATGTTTATTTTCTGTAGCAATTACTACTCCATTAGAAGCTTTGATGCCCACGGACGGAGCTCCAGCCGCCACAGCTGCAAGGGCATATTCAATTTGAACAAGTTTTCCCGAAGGACTGAAATCAAATGTAAATTCATTAATAACATAAAGTATATTAAATGTAAATAAAGTAATATACTCAACAAAACACAAGCTCAAAATTTAATAATAAATAAATTTAAAATTATTTCTAAAACACTTTGTTTTAATTAAGTCAATGATTGACCGATGGAACGGAAAGTTGTAAACTTATATTTAAAAAAATTTTGGTACTTAATTAAATCTACCTAAAAGTAGTTAAAGAAAAACTGTATCTTTCCGACTCCATGATTACAAATCAACTTTAATAATGTGTTTACGATATTTGCTACTATTATAGGTAAGATGGTTGGAAAAGCATGAATCGCATATTGCGGTAAACAGAATTTTGCTACCGTAACGAAAAACCACAGAGGTCGATTCTCAGAGGTATTAATTAATTGAGCAGTTTATGTTTGCTGCGAATCATCTGAATTTAAAATTATTTTTTGAAAATGTCAGTTTATAAAAATAGCTTTTACTCTTCTTCGACAAATTTAAATTCGAGCGTTGGTTTTGACGATAATGAAGATTTCCGTACCAACTCATTTACTAAACGAACCCAAAAAAAGATTCCAAATAGTTACAGTAATTCAGTAAATACTAGAAGGTATTTAAATGTCAATTAATTCAAAAATACTTTTAAATTAAATAATTTATGATTTATTGTTATCGGTTTGTGTATTTATTTATTTAGAACTGACGAAGGAAATACAAGAAAAATGCGAGCGAAGCAAAAGCACAGCGCCTATCTATTTTGGATTTTAATTAGTTTATTATTTATTCTTGCTCTTGGCAATTTAATTTTAACTATTTCCATTCTCGGTGTTCTACGTCTTGGACAAGGAATGGAAAGTTTAGAATTAGTACCCGCTGAATCTGTAATAAAATTTTTTGGTCTCATAGATTTGGATAATATTTATAAGAGAGATGGAAAATTAGAAAGTTTTAACGATTTTCCAATGGAAGTAGAAGGAGATGAAGGAAATGTTTTTATAAGTATTCCAGAAAATGAAAAAGAAATAACTTCAACAATTAATTTTGATAAAAAACAAAAAATAATTAAAAATGTAGATTCGTTTATCGTGAGAAATCCATTGACAGGTAAAACAATTTTTTCGACTGATTTTCCAAATTTTGGTTTACCCAAAGGAGTTGGAAAACTGGATGTTGAATTAGTTTTAACTAAAAGAATCACCAGTGCTCTTGATAAAATCCTAGTTATAAAATCTGATTCATTTGTAAAACTCAAAGGGAGTGAAGGAATTCATATAGATGGCAAGGAAGTGATTTTTTCTGCTGACCAGGATATTTTTTTAAAAAGTGTTAATAAAAGTATAATACTTGATGGTCAAAATGGAGTTATCATAGATGTTAGAAATCTACCAATAGCTTCAGAAAAAAACCCTAGAACTTTTACACAGTATAAAATTTGTGTTTGTATGCCGGAAGGAAAATTATTTAGACTAGCAATCCCTCCTGGACAAAGTACTGTAATAAGTTGTAATAATATTGCAACATCATCATTTGATAATCCTTGCACAAATTAAAAACTTTTTTTTTTTTTTTTAATAGGTACTTTTATTTGCTTTTATCTAGTCATTAATATTTAGAAATTGTTTTTTAGTCATAAATATTTATTATTATGTTTTTTTATTGTTTTGTTAATTTCAATATTAATTTAAATGTTGTATTAATGTAATTTTATAATTTAATGAATGTATAAATTTAGTAATTTATAGTAGAATATTGTTATTGAATTTTAATGGAAACTTTTTTTTTTTTAAAATAAAAAATAGGCAAAATAAATTTATTTAATCAATTTTAATTAATACATGTTTATTTTTAGTTAGTTTTTTTTGCAAAATTCATCATCAAACACTGAGTATATTTTTGTCATTAAGCTATTCACAAAAAAAATTGCATTTTAAAAATTGTTTCCATACCAAAAATGACATGAATTACACTTAATATAAAGTTAAAACTTACTTGCGTATAATTTCTTATTAGACATTTCTGTACATTACAATGTACTCTGCATCAAGTACACAGAGAGTCCAATAATTTGTTTATTTTAAAAAGTGACACCAATTAAATAAATATGTATTTCTTTTTTTATTTTAAATTTAACCATCGGTGGTTTCCATTGCTTCTTCTCCACCCTCTGCTTCCATATCTTCATCTCCTTTTTTATCTGTAGGTTTTTCATAAGCTTTTTCTAAAGGTGAAACCACAACTCCATCCCACACTGACATGTCATTTATATTCATTCTTCCTTGATCCAAACTTAAAAGTTTTTTATAGCCACCATGAGCTAAAATTCTTAGTATAGTTTGAGCAGTTAAACAAATTAAATCTTGATTTTCAAGCGAGAGTGAAGTATGAACTCTAATGCTTCCACTTTCGCATGGATCCGTTATACCAGCTGAACCAGGAAGAAATAATCCTGCAGATAATAATTGTAAAACTCTCCTAAAAGCTACATTAATGGGTAATGTTTGACGAGTTGGATTATTCATAATCGAACTGTGAGCAAGGAGATCAATTTGCCACTGAGTAAGTGGTTGCAATCCTTCAAAACGATTTCTCAAATCTCTCAACAACCTTATGAGAACTTTAATAGATGAATGATGAGCATTTTCTTCCATCCATCTACTATGCCTTATGGCTGCATGATGATTATGCATTATTTGTGCATCTAAATGCAAATCAGGTTCTAATTTTCTTAAATTAGGTACAACAGTAGCGATTAAAATTTTAACAACTGCTGCATTACTACTAACATCAAAACCTTCTTCATTGAGAGTAAATGTTAAAAATTCTTTAGGATCTTGTTTTCTCAATTCATCATTCAACTTATGGCTTAGTGCTTCTACAGCTTCTTTAGTTGGTAATGTTTTGAGTATAACTACAATTTCTGCTACATTTTCCTTTGTCAGCATTGTTCCCTCTTTAAAAGGCCCTACTTGTCGTACTTCTTCAACTTGCTAAAAATTTAATTGAAATAATTAATAATAATACATTTTAATAATTAAATAAAAATATTCATGATTTTCTTTTAAATACATACACAAGATTCAAAAGACCCAGGAGCTACGACTAAATTATCCAAAACTCCTTGAATTTTGTTAACAAGATTTAAAATAGCAGTTTGATCTTGTGGCTTTGGTGTCAAATCTGAATTTCTTTGCATGAGTGCATTTGTAAAATTAGTATCATCCGGAAGTGGTTTGACTCTTGGGAAAGAACTTTCACACAAAACAAGATCAAAAGGATGTCTTGGAAGAAATGTTTTCGGTTTAAATGGTAGTCTTCCTCTATTTCTTAAATTCCCTCTACTTCTCATGATGCCAGGTTGAACCATTGTTTAACAAATTTTAAGGTATTTAATCACAAGATTAAAATATACAGTTAATAAATTTTAAATATGTATTTACTGAAATCAATACTGATATACTACTACTTAATCGTACAAAATGACCTTTTACAATTAGTATTTAATTCATACTAAAGAGAAAGTTGGTTAAATTATATAAACAGTTTTCACTTTAATTATTTTGAAAATAATTATTTAATAAATTCAACAAATAAAATATGAAATACACACACTTATACAACTCTGTGTTATGAAGTATTGTGAGAGTCAACCGGTAATCTAAAAGAAAAATAAATTATCTACATTAAAATAAATACTAAAATATATATTTAAAAAAAAAAAGTATTAAATCCAAAAATTTAAAGAAATATTTTATATTAAATACAAAACTTACAAACATTAAGGAGAAAGAAAAAAAAAAAAAACAAAATGAAATTATAAAAATTCTTTTAATGTATATTAAAAATGGCGTCTATCGAATTAATATATATATATATAAAACGATAAATTCGATATATCGAAAAACGAGAACCGGATACAGTAATTAGTAAGTAAGACATTCTAGCAAAAAGTTCCAAAGGATCCGTCAGTTTCAATTAGAATGTTTTAGAAGTAAAAAGACATGAAATTTTTAGTAAGTTGAGATTTTATTTTTTCTTATAAAACTTTTTTCATATTAAATTCATGATGGTTAACAATATAATAACATAAAATAATTTATTTAATTTATTTTCAGGTAATTTTAAGTTTTTGCTTTTTAACTCTTTTAAACAGGGGAAATTGTTTTTTGTCTCAAATTCCAACAGAAAAACTTGATGATGATAATGAAACTTTGTTGAAAAAAATTTCAGGTAATTATTTAAGAAAAAAAAAAAATACTGCATAAATTTTTCTTGGTTTTAACTTTTACAGTTGTCATTTTATATAAAAGTTTGATATTATATATATATAAATCAAAAAATAATTTTTTTACTAATTTGCAAAAAAAAATTTTTTTTTTTCTAAAACATTAAATTTAATAAATTAATAATTAATTATTACTTATTGTTACTGTAATTTTTTTGCAAATTGAAAATTCTATTTTTATTTTTAATAATAAAACTTTAACATTTAAAAAAAAAACCAAAAAATTTTTCAAATTTTAACTTGGCAAGATTAAATTTTTACAAAAATAATAATAATAATAATAATTTTTTTTGCCAATTTGTATTTGTCATTAATTTTTTTTTAGCTCACTATTTTCTATTAAACAACAAATAAATAAATAAATACATTTAAAAATAATAATAATAATGATATTTATAACAACATTAATTGTATCTATTTATTGTTTTAGACAGTAAGAAAACATTTTTAATCATGGCTTGTATATAAAAAAAAAAATTTTATTAATTTTTAAATTAATTAATATCAGACATTATTCTTTGTTCATATATATGTAGATTTTCAAAATCAAAGAAAAGAAAGAAAAAAAAACTTATTTAAATAAATCCAGAAAATTTATATGTTTATTTTTTTTGCCAGAAACAAAAAGAAAAAAGTAAATTTAAACTTTTCATAATTGTAACCTTGCCAAAGTTTTATATCATCATAATATAATAATAGAATAAAATATATTGAATCATTTTATTAAAGGGTATTTCAATTACAAAAAAAAAAAAAAAAAAAAAAAACAATTTAGTCTGCTTAGAAATAAAATTTAAAAAAATTTAATGATGAATGAGAAAATGGTAAAAAATTGGTTAAGGAAAACTATTATCATATTAAATATAATCATAGGACATATAACTAATGAGAAAATCATTATTATTATCATCACCTCTTATTATTTTCATCCATCAAAACTTCTTCTTTTTTATATTTTTAACATTAAAATTTTAATTTGAATTTAACTTGTTGTTAAAAAATTTGGTTTGATTGTTTTAATAAGTTAAAGTTCTAATTTTAAATTAATAATAATAATAATAATAATAGTTGTGAGATGTTACATAATAAATTTATGTTCACCTTTATTGTTTCAGGTTATATCTGTATCATTAGCTAAAATAAAAATAAAAATTATTATGTGCCAAAAAAAAAAAAAAAAGAAATATAATTTTTGGCACAAAAAGCTAACGTTATGTATTTATTTATTTATTTATTTATTTTTTATTTTTTGATCAACAGGAAAGTTCGATGAATTGGTCAAATATTTTGATAATCAACCAAGTTTATCGGTATTGTATGAAAATGTAAAAAATATTGATAAAAATTTACAAAAATATTCAAGTGTCAGCCATGATGATTTGGAATCACCATTGGAAAATTTATCAAGAAAATTATCAAGTTTGGAATCGAAACTTGATAATTTTTTAAATCCAGGTTTCTTAGGTAATTCAATTAAATCCCTGGAAAGGAAAATTGCTAAACTTCAATTCAGTTTGGATAGATCATTGGTAAAAAGTGAATATTATTCGATGAAACCATCTAGCGAGACTGCAAATTACGAAATGAATAATATTCTGTTGGAAATTGCATCGAAATTAAATACACTTTACGAAAAATCGGAAATGGATGATGATGTGACCATATTGGACAGACCGGAAGGAAGGAATTTGGGAAAATCATGTAAAATGCTTGCCGTTCCTTATAAAAGATTATTGTTCAGCGTTGATCATTTGCAAAAAGCAGTCAAAGATTTAGGAGAGAATAAAGGTAATGCTATCGGTGAAGAACTTAGAAATTCAGCCATGTCTGATATAAGAGATCGTTTGGAAAATATCCTCGATGAAATTCAACTTTTGAGACGAAGAAATGAGAAAAATATTAATGAAAATGAAAGGATTTTAAGACGAATCGATAAGAAACTCGATTCGGAACTTGAAGATGATGATGAAGATGATGAAAAGTTAAAAAAATCACTTAAAAAGTACATGGTCGAACAAAGACGTACCCTAGAGAAAAACCTTAAGAAAATGATCAAGAACAAGAATGATGATGATGATGATGATAGTGATGATGATTCTGATGATGATAATAAAGGAAATCGAAAAAAATCACGAAAAAATAATGATTCTGATGATGACGACGACGACGACGATGACGATGATGATAATGATAATGATAAGGACGATAGTAGTGACGATGACGATGACGATGATGATGATGATGAAGAAATAGTTTGTGACGATAGCGATGAAAATGGATCTAAAAGTTGTGAAAAGGAAAAAAAGAAAGCAAATTCAAGAAGGAAAAAGAAATCTAAATATGCTAATTTTTCGGATGTAGACGATGATTATGACAACGGTGATTTCGATGTGAAAAAAAATAAATATGGAAAGAAAAAAGTTAAGAAAAGTATAAAAGAATCTGTCATGGGTCATGATTTGTTCGACAATCTTATTGCTGATCAACCTTATGAAAGCCTTCCAATAAATTCACCTGTACTCCCACCAGAATCATCTCAAAAAAAAATCCCTGATGTAACTCCAAATTAATTAAAATTATGTGATTTTATTAAATTTAAAGTTTTTTTTTTTTTTCTTTTTTCTGATGAATTTTCTTTTTTGTTGTAATTTTTGGTTTCATTTTTAATAAATTTTTTTCTTTTTCTGTCAATTTCATTATGGATGTATTTATTAATATCTTTACATTATCTTTTCCTCTTTTTTTTTTGTAAATGAGTTTCAGTGACATACATTACAAAATAACTTTTTTATTATAATATTTTTTAAAAAAATAAATTATCTTTTAAATTAATTAAATTATTTCATATTAAAACAAATCGTTTTTTACGAAAAAAAAAAAAACCCGCGAAAATTGTCGCACCATTTTAAAATATGTCTGAAAATGGCGGGTCGAGGTCTTCTCACTTGTGTATAATAAATTATTAAATTCAGTTTTTGACTATTTGTTATGGATATTATTTTACAATTCAGTAATCATTGACTTTTTATACAATTTTAATTTTATACTATTAGTTTTCAAAATTTAGTTTTTTTCGATTAAAGAGTTTAAAATTTTAATTTTTCAAATTTTAACCGGTAATATTTCATAGGTTATGTAAATGGCACAAACATTTTTAAACGGTTTCTGCAAAGTTGTATCAAAGTGTTTCACGTCACAGTAATATATTCTTAATAAATTCATTTAATTAAATATTGACTTGATTTAAATTGTTTTATTAATTTTTATTTTAAAAAAAAAATTGAAATGGTTTCGAACAAGATGGATAACGTGACATCAGGCAACCCATTTAGGGCTCATTTAGAATCTTTAGAACAAGCAGGAAGGCTTGTTGAAAAGCATATAATAAATGATTCTGCATTTCCAAGATTATCACAACTAATGCAAATCAGCCCTAAATGTAAGACATATTCTTTTATTTTGTAATGAAGTTGCTTTTGTTAAATAAGTTTAGACCCTAACATAGATTTCACTATTTTTCAGGCTCGAAAACATGCAGTGGTTTAAATGATTATCATTATCCTAGCATGGATGTTCTCGCTCCTGGTATATCAAATTTAAAACAAGTAACTACTGTCAGCAAAGTACCACTTCCCCCTGAAGTAATGGAACACTTTGGTCGTATCCTTTTATTTAAAATTGAATTTTCAGTTACAAAATCATTTTTTTTTTTTTTTTTTTTTAATTTTGCAACTTTAAATTTTCTTTTGAATTTAAAACCAAATTATACTTTCCTTAATGAAAGTTTACAGATATGCAATGTCACTGTATGATGGGATTATTTCCAGAAATTCATAGAGCTTGGCTCACAGTCGATAGTGATATTTATATTTGGTCCTACGAACATGGGTAAGTTAACTTTATTTTTTTTTTATTTTTAATTTAAAAAAATCATAGTCAAATAAAATAAACAAATTTTAATTTTTTTAGGACTGATTTAGCTTATTTTGATGGTTTAAGTGAAGTTATTGTTAGTGTTGGCATTGTTAAACCGAAACCTGACGTATTTTATCAGTATATTAAGCACTTATTAATATTAACAACAACTGTGGAAATAGTTGTCTTGGGAGTTAAATTTAGTTCAACTAAACCAGATGGTCAGTTCAATACCTTTATAGATTAATTACAATTAATATTAATATTAAACAGAGATTTAATTTTTAGGACCTCTTGGAGCTTATGAGGAAATGTATCTTCTTCCTGAACCTATTTTTGTAGTTCCAACAGATGGAGTGAGTATCATAACCATTAACAGTTCGAATAATGGTAGGTTGTTTTTGGGAGGAAGAGATGGATCGTTATTTGAAATAGAATATAAGGTAGTACAAATTTTTAATTCTTCAAACAATGTATTAACAAAAATCATACATTGCAGTAAATTTATCTGTCGTTTTTTCTTTAAAGGCTGAAAGAAACTGGTTCGGAAAAAGATTTTCAAAAAAAAATCATTCAAGTCGATATTTATCTTATTTAGTTCCATCATTTATCAGTTCAATAGCTTATGGTGAAGATAATCCAATCATACAAATTTCAATTGATAACACTAGAAATATTTTATATACATTATCTGAAAAAGGTTCCATTGAAGTTTGGGATTTAGGTGAATCTGGTTTGGAAATGTCTATGGTTACAAGCATTTCTCAAGCTCACATTGTTCAGGCAGCAGTTCTTATTGTAAAGTAAGTTTTCTTAAAATTTTACTTCTTTTTACGTCTTATCGTTCGAAGAATAATAACATTATTATACTTTAATTCCAAAATTAATTATTAATTAATAACAATATTTAAATTTATGTAGAACTCTGGATGCAAAATGCTTTCGACCAGTTATACATATTTCTGCCTTGGAAATTTATGATTCGAAGCAATTAAATTTAGTGGCGGTTACAAAAACTGGAGTTCGTTTTTACTTTGCTACAAACACGATAACTCAGCCGGAAGCTCGTCCAAATAGATTAGTTCTTCGTCATGTTAGAATGCCTCCTGGATTTTCAGCAAATCCCTCATCTTACAAGCCTACAAATGCCACCAAAGCCTTATACAGCAGGGGTGGGTTTTATTTTTCTTTCCTACAAAAACTATTTGGAGTATTTTAATCATTTTTTTTTTAATTTATGATTGCAGGCAGTTTAGTTTTAATTACGTCGCCAGGTGGAGAACAAGACACTTTGTGGTGCCTTAGTAGCGATCCTTATCCTTATCAATCACATTTAATAGAAGTTCAAACAATATTACCATTAGATGGAAAAGTTTGGTCTGTGGCAGAGGTTAAAAATAACACTCCCTTTTTAGCGCAAAAACCATGTGAAAACTTACTTAATATTGATGAAGATCCTCCGTTAGTCGTTCGACAGCATATGGAACCCCCCAAAAAATTTGTTTTGTTAACTGCCCAGGTGAATTTAAAATTTTATAGGAATAAGAAATTTTAGAGAGTGAAAAAAAATTATAATTTTTTTACATATTTTATTCGCAGGGAGCACAAGTTATCACGAAACTTCGTCCAGTAGATTTACTTCGTCAAATTCTAATTGAAAGTAAAGGACCCGATTCAGAGGCTGTTCAATCATATTTTCAAGTTCAAAAGGAGGAACAAGCCTGTGCAACATGTCTTATTCTAGCATGTTTAGAAAGTCAGCAAAACATTCAAATTTCCGAATGGGCAACGAGAGCTTTTTTCCTGTACGGCAGTGAGCCTCAAGTTAGTCGGCCGATACCTAAAACTTCAAGTTCGCCAGTTTCTCCCGGAGTTCTTTATCAATATGGTGTGTGCAGTAAACTCTTAAAACGTAAAATTTTCATAATCATTTTGTATGAAAATTAAAATTTTAAACGAATTTATTTTAGGATTTAATCCAGGATTGGCATCGACTCCTCGAACTCTTTCTCCCGGAAGTCCCGTTCAAGAATCAACATCCGTATTATTTTCAGCCAAGCATAATGGGCTTTATCTGTACGTGAGCAGGATACTGAGACCCTTGTGGTCCGAAAGCATTGTTGCTAAAGTCGTGACTCCAACCAAACAACAATTTGTAAGATTTTCTCACGAAACTTTTACTCCTTTTTTATCTTTACTCAAAGTATTTTTTACTTAAAAAAAATTTTCTTTAATTGTTTCAGTTATGTAGCAAGGTTACAAGCGAAGAATGTGTTTGGGTTTTGGGTTATCTCCATTCGGTGAAATCATTTCTTGAAAAGAATTCACAATTCACCACGCATACTAGGTAATTATTATTATTATTATTATTTTGTACTCTTTTTCTGCAAACTATGATATATTACCGTATAATTGTTCCTTATTATCATTTTAAAAAAGTCACATTTCCTTTAATACTTCTTAAAATTCTAATTAAACACTTTTAACTTAAACTTAACGGTTTAAATTTAAATCTAAATTTAAACCGTTAAGTTTTTAAATTAGTTTTTAAAAAATCCGATAGATGGAATTCATTTAATATATATACTTACATTTACCTTTATGTTTAGCTTATGGAAAAACGGTTTAATTGAAATTACCTTACGGTAACCGATGCATTCAAATTTCATTTTGAAAATTATTTGGGGTTTTTTATTTATTTCAAACGAGTATTTCATGTAACGTTTATTTTTTTCCGTTAGGGAAATAGCAGACAATCGTCTTCAAAGAGAGAATTTCCGGTTTAATTTATTCGTATTTGAAATGATAAATTTCGCGGCGATTGCATTTTTCACATTCGGTTATATATATAGAGTGAACGACTGGTATCGAATGGAAGTGTGTGTGTCTTAGTGATGGCACTGCTGAACATTGATCGCTCCCACTTCAGGCAGATCTGCTCAGTTAAGGTGTAGTCACGTGGTTTACTTTAGCAGTTCAGGGACCTCCCGATGCTACAAATCGCACGGTGGATGGTCCCGAGGACTCCTCGATTGCCGCGATTCCAAATTGTTAGGCGTGAGGTTAATCGAACTTCCATATATCGGTACTACTGTGTGTAGTTTGCCAGTTTTTTTCCTTTTTTATTTTTTTTTGAATGCTCCTCTTGCCGAGGGGGGAGGGGGAGGGGGGCTTTATTACGATGCAATAAGAATGATATTTCCTTTTAATGTCTTCTCTGATAATTAATTTGAATTTTTCTTTTTGCAGCGCCGGATTATTGTCAAACGTCATGAAAAAAAATCCTTTGACTCCTCTTCATCCGGGATCACAAAAAAACATTCAGTTGGAAGCACAACTAGAAGAGAAAACTTCTCTTCTAGCATTAAAATCTTTCGTTTCACACTCTTGTGAAGTTTTAGGTTTGTGGAAAATCCTTTGCGAACATCAGTTTCACGTTATTGCGGACATGTTAGACGAGGTACGCTCCTGTGTTTTAATTTTTAATTAAATGTAAGACCCTTTCACTCATGTTACGATTTTACTCGTAGGAATTACAAAATCACCTACCGGAAGTTACGTTCAGAGAACTTTTCCTATCCGGATATCAACTGTGTTCATTATTCATAAGTAGTCTCATAAATAGGTACGAACAATACCTTTTTTTTTTTTTTATTTTTATTTTCGTTACTGGCGAATGAATTTTGCTAATAATTTTGATTTTCTTTTTAATTAGTTATCTCGGAGATAATGCATCCGTGGATTCGATAAGTTCAAAACTTCGAGAAGTTTGTCCGAATTTGTACAAAAACGAAGATGCCGCGTGTTCAAAAGCCAACGAAATGCTTTTGGCGGCCAAAAAAAGCGTACACGTGGATGAAAAGGAAGCCAAATTAAAAGCTGCTCTCGATGTAAAAAGAAAATGAATCCGCGTTGTGCTTACTTTTTGTTTAAAATTTTCTATTTAAATTTTTTTTTTTTTTTCTGTTTGTTCAGCTTTGTAAAGAAATAGTACCGCACATCGACTTGTCGCAAATATGTCAACAATTTGCATCGAATCAATTTTACGTCGGAATATTGCAAATATGTTTAGTATGTGCGAAAAAACAAGATCCGAAAAATGCGGCTTTGCACTGGTACAGGAATAACGAGCCCCCCGAAGATTTGGAGGGATTCGATGCTTACGTCACAAGGTTTAAAAAAAATTCTATTTGAAAATTAATTATTTAAAAAACGTGGTCGATTAGATTCACGAGAGAGATTTCGTTTGTTTTTTAGGATGAACACTTACAAACATTTAACAATTGTACTCGATCAATTACATAATTCAAGTATGACGTCGACAACAACAACAAATTTAACATTTAATCCGAATAATTCTTCATTTTGTCAAAACGAATCATTACCGTTTAAATATTCGGGAGCCATAGCGGAAGTGAGTTTAATTTTATTATAATTTGATCAGTCATTCATTTCTTCGCACGGGTAATTTTTTCTTTTTTCTTTTTTTTTTTTTTGGGTGCGTTCGAAGGCGCAAAGTCTCATTCAACTAGTTTTAGAATCGGACGACGAATTGCTTCACATCGCCGTCTACGAATGGATGATAAGCAAAGAATTGTACGGAGAACTCATATCGATAACGAATTCAAGTTTAGAAAGTTATTTGACGAGAACGATCGAAAGGAATCCAAATCAAATACACATATCCGATTTGTTGTGGAAATATTACGAGAAAAATTTAAATCATGCGGCCGCGGCTAAAATATTACACAAATTGGCCGTTGGAAAAGGGTAAAAAAAAAAAAAAAAAATACGGGAATAATAGATTATTAGGGAAGATGAATTGTAAAAGGGTGTGTTGTTATTATTACAGGCAAGGTTTAAGTTTATCCCAAAGGATCGGTTATCTTGCGAGAGCCGTCATGTGCATGAGAAGCGATAAAGTCGGGAGTGCTCCTCATCTCGGAGTTTTCTTGCAAGAGCTCGAAGACAAACGCGAAGTTGCTTTCATTCAGCAAATGGTATGGAATTCGAAAGGGTAAAAAATTTCCCGAATGTTTTTCCAAACTATTATTATTATTATTATTATTATTTTTTTTTTGCAGGTTTACGATGCCATATCCGACCTTCAAACGGCAAGTCCAGAAATAATAGAAGAAGCTAAAAATCGTCTCAATAACGAATTGTTCACTTGCACGGAATTGTACGAAGATTTTGCCGAACCTTTCAAATTGTGGGAATGCAATCTCGCTCTCGTACATTCCACGAGTCACAACGATCCACATTTGATCGAAGACATATGGAAGAACATTATAGAATCCGGTAAAAAAAAAAAATTTAATCGAATTGCAAAATTGCGGTACTTTGAATTTAAATTTCCAATGTTTGTTTCAGAGTTGTGTAAATACGGTGGAGAAAGCATGGATCAAAAATTTTCGGCTCTTTTAATCAAAATCAAAAGTTTAACGGAACAATACATTCAAAGTCCGAGATGTTTTCCATTGCAATTCATCGTGAGAACATTGGAAGTCATACGTTGCAAACATTCTCCATACGATAATCAAATATATCCAGTTTTAATATCCGCCGGAGTTTCCTATTCGAAATTATTACAAGTTTATCTCATGTAAGTTTGTGTTACCACGTGATGATAAGTTTACGAGGATAACTCACGAGCCTTCATTTTTTTTTTTTTTAAGGATAAACAACACGAGTGATAGAACTTGGTCTTTGGAAGGAAACGAATTTCACATAACGAGAACGATTGCGGAATTGTGTTCTTATTTTGCTGACACGCCATATATTGTACTCCCAGTCGAAAGGTAGAATTTTTTGTGAAATTTAATTTTAAAAAAATTAATAATCATTCAAAATGAAAAAAATTTTTTTTTTTTTTTTATTACGTAGGAGAGCTGCCGTAACAAAATCGAGAGACGTTATATCAAATTGTCTTTTGTCACTCTATGCAAAATCTCAAACTCAAGAATTAATAGATATTTTAAAAGGAGTCGAATCAAAGCTCAAAAGAATGGAAGGGCTGTCTTTATAAAAAAAAAAAAAAAAAAAAATAATTTTTTCTTAATAATCATTCATCATCATTATTCCTCGATATAATAAAATATAAAAAAAAGTTCCCCTTAATCTTGGGTAATTTTTTTTTTTTTTTTTTTTAACTATAAATGGAATGAGGTTTTTTTTTTTTTTTTTAGAATTAATAAATAATTAAGACTGTAAAAAATAATAATAATAATAATAATAATTTTTTTAAAAACCGATGGGTAGATAAAAAAAAGGGTGTAATAGAAATATCATTTATTGTGGCATAATTACATTGATGAGAACAAATCATAAATCTTTGTTTGATTGAAAAAAAAAAAAAGTATATTTAATAAAATATTTTTTTTGCTTTTTTATACATATGGTCATATTATTTACTGTGAGTCAATGTTATTTAATTAAAAAAAAAAAAAATCAGAATTAAATATTGCAATAATTTTACAAGATTTTAATGATGGGTTTCCAGTCGGGGGGGAAAAAAAAAAAAAAAACTCATTTTTATCATTTTAATAATTCTTTTATTAATACTATACTTATTTTTTTAATGAATGAATTTTTTCTACGAGTAATTTGTTCTAGGAAAGAATTAAAAAAATTTTTTAAAAAATTCTTTCAGAGAACAAATTGACAACACTGTGAAAAAAAAGTTTAATATCCTATGACACCTTTTTCAGGTCTAACTCTTAATTTTTCAATCGGACCCAATTTTAATTTGTGTAACTTATTAGCAAATATTGTCTTTTTAGGTCTAATGTTAATCGTTTTCTCATCGTAATATGTTTTTAAATAATGATAAGGCTTCTTGGGTGATATTCTCGGTGGCGCAGGCAATAAACCTATAAAATTAAAATAAATATGCAGAAATAAGTAATTTAATTAATTATAAAATTTTTTTTGAAAAAAAAAAAAATTACCTGAATGTTGTGCCATGTAAATTAAATTTTTTATTAATCTATATTGATCTTTGCATATTCCGATATCTCTTCTTTGCATAATTTCACCTTCTGATGTGATAAATTGACTTAATATTAAAACATCCTAAAATGATAAATTATTTTAATATGTATTATTTATCAGATACTTATGTAAATTAATAAAAAACGTTAAATTTTGTTAAAATTACGTACGGTGTGTTTAATATTTAATTGAAGTTGACAAAGGATACATTTTTTACTGTTAGAATCATGTTTTATTAAAAAAGGTACTCTTGGCGAATCCACGTATTTTCCTTCAATGACAGTAGTTTTTTCATCTGGCTTGGACACAACAACTGAAACAATTACAAAAATTTATCAGTTTCCTAAAAAAAAAAGTCAAATTTTATTTATATTTATGAAAAACTTACTTTCTTTAAGTCTAGTTATGGCAGATATATGAAAATTTTTTAATACCGGTCCTCTAAATTTGTCGGTATTATTAATTGTATTTCTTAAAATTGTTCTTATCATTGCTATATTTTAACTTATATTAAAATTTTACGTGTAATAAAATAAACTTAACAATGTAATAATATTCAATCAAACATGTTTTACATCTATTTCATAATAAATGTATTTTTTCATCTGTATTTACGTCGGCCATGTTTATTGAAAGTTGCCAACTTAAAATTTTTTTTTCTTGTTGTTGTTTATACTGTTTTTTTCCGCGCACTAAAGGTCAGTGTATGAAGACAAGCAGTGTAATGTGAGGAACTTGTTTTAGTGAATTATTTAGAAAGACGCAATTTGTCATTAATTGTAAAATGTCAAAAATTTTTGGATCTTTTCATAAAAGTATCGTTTCAGGGCAGTTTTTAGAAAATAATAAAAAATTACAAAACGATAAAAATTTTAATAATGATAATAATGGGGGCTTTGCTTTGCCTGGCACATCCAAGGTTTTCAGAAGAAATGGATCATTTAAATCTGGTTTGTTATTGAATGAAAACACGAATATTCATCCATTGGAAATGTGTGAGGATATAAGCAAAATAGATTTTGAAAATAGGAATGAATGTAATGGACCCAGTACTTCAACATCATTTTTTCAATGTAAAACAAAATTATGCAATTCATCTAACAGATTTGAGTTCAATCGTAACCGAATTTACAGCAGTATGTTTTGCCCCTCTCCTAGAAAAGCTATTTATAATTCTAGACTTCAGTATCAAAATGAAGATTCTCATTGTAATAATGGTTTTAATGAAGTATCAGTATCTAAAAGTTTTGGTTTAGGAAGAAGGAACATTTTAACTAGCACTGGTTTTTTAAAGGAGAAAAACCATGAAACTGTTGATCAGAACAGTGAAGTAGGTAAAAGTAATTATGATAATAGAGAACAAAATACTTTAACTACAGCCCTTCCTCCAGATCCAGGACTGTACTGCCAAAGTATTAGCAGGTTAAATCCTGCTTTAAATTACAGAAGTGAAAATACAATCGTTAGAAGGTTTGGATTAAGGTCAGGAAGTATTCCTAGTGAAAGTACTTCAGAAAGAATTTACAAATCGAATACAAATTCTATATCGAGTTTTAGAAGTTTATGTAGCGACATAGCGGAACCTTCGAGATTGAGGTTCGCATCAGAAAGTAATTTGTATAAAAATGTAAACGAACCTAAAAAAATATTTGATGGTAACTTTGTAAAACCTGCAGCATTCAGACCTATTAAACCTCCTCAAAGTTCAAGTATTTCATCCATTTCATTTTCCAATAATTATGAAGCAAACAATAGAAATATCAGTAATTTGAATTTTAACGTTTCTCATATATCGAAAAAAGACAGTGCCTTTTCCTACCCGAGGTATTTATCTAATTACAAACAAAAAAAAGATGAACAGTATGTAGAAGGATCAATAACAAGTTTCACTTCTATGAAGTCTGAATTTCACAAAGTAATCGAAAATTTACACTATTCACTTTTAATTGCCGTGCCTAATGTTCCTGCAGAAATTTTCAGACGGGAATTCGATAAAGCAAAAGAGGTTTGCATTCGTGTATTATTTTAAATAAAATTTTATAAATTTTTTTATTACCTACATCAATACTCATTTTTACTTGTTGTTGTAAATTTTCCAGAAATTAGACATGTTGTCAGATGTTAGTTTTGCTCCTGGAATCACAGATACAGATGCAGACTCTGTTATGAGTTATTCTTCCAGATGTAATGGTAAATTAATCATTAATTTGACTTAATCTCATAATTTAAAAAAAAATATGCACACTAAAATTTATTTTAGGTGAGGACAAGTTAGAAAAACGTTCAAAAGTTTTTGAAAGTACTGTTTCTCTAAAAGGTGCTAAGGAAGTTTTACAAACGTTGACTTCTAAAAACAGACTACGTAATCGTCTGCTATCACCAATCGAAGAAAAGAAAAAAAGTTCAGCATTTGAATGTTCAGTTAATGAGAAATCATATTCTGAAGATGAAAAAGAGGACAGCGATTTAATTTTTAAAAAACCAAAACCTTTTTTTAAAACTAAAAAGAAAAACGTAAAAAATGTCAAAATAAAAACGGTAAATGATTTATTAATTTTTACACCATGAATTTCTTTCATGAGTTTTTTTTTTTTTTTTTAATTTTTGGTTGTTTTATTATTTAGCCTCGATCTTCGAAATTATCAACATTTAGAGAACAAAAAAATATAATTCATTTAAAACATTGGTATCCAGTTGCTTTCGGTACAGATTTAGTATTTTGTGGAACATGCGAAAAGTAAGTAATCAAAAAATTTTTAACATTTCAAATTTATTTCTAATTAAGTCTTAATTAATAATTTCCCCCCCCCTCCCTGTTTATTTATTACAAGTGGAGCCATTTTGCAAACAAAAGCTGTTAAAAAAAGAATTAATAATAGGAAAGTAATACTTATCGATGGATTGGAATGTAATATAATTGGAAGCCCATCTGATTCAAGTAAGTATCCTCATCATTATTATTTATAGTTTCATTTCGTTTCATAATTCAAATTTTTATATGTATGTAGACAAGAATTAATTGTACAGTATAATTATATAAATTAAATTTTTTTTGTTTTTAGTTTTAGCTTTTTCGAAGAAAATAAGATCTCGATTAAAAGATGGATTGACGAGTCACTGGAGAGTTTTTCAAAAAGAATTGCTCGATAATCAGAGCACCGTTAAAAAAACAAAAACGTTGGATTCATACGTGAAAAGAAAATCAAGTCCGAAAAAAGTAGTGGAGAAATACGAGACGACGCCCAAAATCATGAGGAAATCATTACCCGAACCTGAAAAAAATAAATCTGCAGTGAATTCGGAAACTCCAGTGAGGCAAAAATTTAGTTTTTCGAAAAAAGTCAAAAAAACTTTTTCGAATAAAACGAAAAAAAATAAAATGATTGGAAAAAAATTGGAAAGCGGGAAGAAAATTGATGGGGAGAAAGGGAAAAGGGAATCACCGAAAATGACAAAAACAACACCTAAAAGTACTCCGTTAAATACAAACGCGACAAGTTTGTTTTATTTGTTTTTAATGGTTTTTAACGGTTTTTTTTTGAAAAGTTATCAAGTTGATTGTTTGTTTCAGTTGATTCATCATGTCGTACAAGAAGTGGTAGAACGGTAAAACCTCCGGTTCTTTTTTCTTGTATGTTTTTTTTTTTTTTTTGAATTTTGAACTTTATACCGCCAAATTAAATTGAAATAATTGATTTTATTTTATTTTTTTTTCTTATTTCAGCTTCAGAGAAAAATAAAAAAAATAATGTAAGCATTAATTTTATTAGTTTTCTTTAATATTTTTTAAATATTTTCAATTTTGGTTTTTCTTGTTTGTTTGTTTGTTTGTAGTTGAATGATACCTTATCAAAAGTCACGCAAACAAATTCGAGTTCGGTAAAAAAGACAAAAATGAAAACTCCAAAAAGTAAAGTGAGTAACGTACATAAAATTTTTTTTTTTTTTTTTTTTTTTTTTTGTAGTCATAATTTTAATTATTGTGTAATAATTTTGAAATTCCCCCCCCTTCCCCCCGTTTGTTGCTGTCGTAGAAATCGAATGACGATGACAATGAAGTTTCAAAAGTGATTTCCTCGGCGGAAACGAAGAAAACTCAAGTGAAACTCATAAAATCGAATTCGAAAAGGAAAAGAGAAATTTCTGAAGATGTGGATTCAACACCGAGAAAGGTTCATTCATTGTTTGCCTTTTTTTTCCCGTATAAGAAAAATAAAAAATTATAAAGATGATTTATTATTGTAAAATTTTTTGTTTTTAGAAAAGCAGGTCGGAAAATTCATTACTTGAAGGGAAAACAAAAATGTTAAAAGAAGAAAAGGGTAAAAAACAGTCGAAGAAAAAGGTAAAAAATTTAAAAAATTTTCTAGAAAATTCTTCTCTCGGTAAAAAAAAAAAAATAATTTATATTATTTAAAAAAAAAATTACAGACGAAAGAAAATAAATGTGGGAAATTGGAAAAACCGAAAAAGGTACTCGGTAAAAAAAAAAATAACAAGGTAATAAGATATTTTAAAATGTTAATTTAGAAAAAAAAAAAAAAAAAAAAACTTATTAGTTGAACGGACGTTTTATATTTTACATTTCTCTCTTTTCCCCTTTTTAGAATAACGTCAGCAAAATTTCAAAAGACACGACAGAAATTGATGATGATGGTGAAGAAGAAGGTTTCGAATTAAACGACATTGAGATACCCGAGGTAATTGAAAAATTTGTTCGTAGCACTCGTAATAACGTAATAACAATAATAAAAATTGTCAATTTTTTTTTTTTGAGATCGTCAACGTGAGTTCAAAGCCAAAATTAAACAAAAGTCAGTTGCGTGTCATCAGCATGGAAACTCCGCCATTAAAATATTTCAACAACAATCTTAAATTATTAAAAACGACAACGCCAGTTCAAAGTCCGGATTGGTTCATGTCGCAAAGAACCGAGTGAGTTTTTTTTAGAAATAAACGTTTCAAATCGGTAATTATGGTTTTTTTATACAAATACATACCCGTGTGTCGCAGATCCGAAGTTAAACAATTTCAAAAGAGAAGAGCACTCGCGCAGAAAAAAAAGAAAATCGTCATCGAAGAAAAGAGAAAAACGGTGACGAGAATAAAAAATATAAAAAATAAAGATTTGAAAAACGTTTTCGAATGGGTTTCGGATAAAGTAGTGAGAACACCAGCCGGAAATTCTCAACTTTTAAAATACATGATACCGAGTAGGAAAGCAATGGAAATGAACGATGACGATGACGAAGACGATGACGTAGACGATGACGTAGACGAAGGAGAAATGAGGGAAGAAATAATTGAAGAAGAAGAAATTGTTTCCAGTGACATGTCTTCTTTCGCTAATTAAATTAACAAAAAAAAAAAAAAAAAAACAAAATGTCTGCTTATACAATCAAGTACAAGGTTTAATTTATTTTAAACATTAAAAAAATAGTTGGTTGTTATTTTATTGTTGAGAAAAAATAATAATAATAATAATAATAAGAGGCCATTATTCATCGGTACAAAAAGAAAAAAAGAAATTTGTTTGTTATTAATTTAGCTTTCTAATATTTAACAATAATTATTATCATTTGCTATCATTGAGATCTGATTATTATTTTTTTTTATTTTTTATATTTTTATTTTTTTATATTTTTTATTTTAATGGAAAAGACTGCTTGTGTATAAAAAAAATAATAATAATAATAATAATTTATAACATTCTTCAATTCTTTATCGTGCAAAACGTTTTATTATAACTAACACGTTTTTTTCTCTTTTTTTTTTTTTTTTAATATTATAAATCTTGCCTTTTTTTACTTTATGATAATAATAATAATAATAATAGTAAAATGAAATCAATTATTTTTCTAGTCTTTAGGAGGGGAAGGTAAATATGGGTGGTTTCAAGTTTTGAGCTTATCTAACATAAAATAATTGATTAGGCTAGGAATACAGGTTTATATGAATATAATGCACGTGCCTTATAAATTTTCTTCTGGAAGGGAAAACAAAAAGTTTTTTTTTTTTATATATAATTGTTATTGAATATAATTAATATGTATTTAATTATAATTTAACAAAAATTGTATTTTGTAATTTTTTCTTTTCTTCTTGTTTTTTAAATTTTAAAATGCCATTATTATTAATACAATTTTTTTTTTTTTTTTTAATTATTATTATTAAATGAATAAATTTTTATAAATTTAATAAAAAAATTTTTTTATTTAAATTTTATCAAAATAATTTTTTGATCTCTCTAATAATAATAATAATAAAATAATAATAATAATTTGTTTTTTTAAATAAATTTTTTTTTTTAAGAGTTTACAAATGTTTTAAGAGTTATTCTATCATTTTTTTTTAAATTTTTTAAAGGGATATAATTAATAATAATAAAAATAGGGAAAAAAAATTTTTTTTTTTTTTTGTCCCTTGCTATATTGTAACACTTTATTTAAAAAAAATTAATTAATTAATAAAAACGCAAAGGTTTTAATTAATAATAATAATAATAATAAAATTAAAATAATGATAAAAAAGAATTAAAAATAATAAAATGGCGAACAATAACAACGATTATGATGGTGTTTTGATATGTAATTATAAATAATTAATTATTTATATATATATAATTCATCCTTTTAATCTTTCTTGAAAACTTTGTATTTTTCTTAATAGTGTAGTCATTTGTGTGTGAGCACTGTTCGTTTGTTTAAGACCATCGAGAAAAAGAGGTTTACCGTAAGTTAATAAATTATATTTATCTTGTAATTTTTTAAAATCATCTCTAACGTTCAAAACCTGAAATGATGTCACAATAGACGTGTCAATAAATTTTAAGACGTGGCGCGAAAATCGTTAGACAGACGACGCGATACCTCTTTGTACAAACTAATAACGACGGTTATTTCTTCTTCTTTTTTTTCCAATTCTTTTTCAATATCAGCCAATTCTCCTTTTGCATCCGCTTTACTTATATTTCTTTTAGTGAGTTTTTTTTGTAATTTATTATATTTTCTTAAAAGGAATTTAAAAAAGAAGTAAGTTTATTATTATTAATAAAATTAAAATTAAAATTTCAATATACGTACTGGCTTAATGATGTAAAATCTTCATGTAGAAAAACCAAAACTTTTTTTAATTTATCCACCTTAAACGTCCATTCTTGTTCGCATATATTATTATTATTATTATTATTATCGTCCATATTTTTATCTTTATCGTTATTATTTATTTGTTTTTCTTTGGTGAAATCATTAACGCTTTTCCAATGCGACATGCTGGATCTCGATGGACCCAGTGATTGTTTTTTAGATTCCGACGAACCCGTCATGGTCGTACTCATTTCGGATATGGGTTCAATATCGTTATTATTAATATTATTATTATTAGTAGTAGTAGTATTTCTTTTTGAATTTACAACTCCAGGTAATCGTACATCGTTAATACCATTCTCGTAGGTAAGTGCTGCATTATCGATATTAACGTGTCTTTTTTTTATTATAGATAATACTTGTTGTATGTTAACACCGATGTTATGACTCGGCGTCGTCGATTTGGCAGCAATAAAAGGTATGTTACGAACGTTAATATTATTTATATTTGAATAAACATCGCGTCCGACTTGTTTTCTTTTCGACGAAATTGTCGGTTGACAATAACTTTTAACCGGTTCGAACAAACTATTTTCAATTCTAATTAAATTTTCTTTACCCGTAACGTTTTTCACATCGTTTTCATTAACATCGTTCGAATCATTAACGACCGTTACGTCTCTTTGTTGATGTGTGACGTCATCAAACATGTCCGTTTGTATTTCTTCATCTTTGAATAATTTACATTTTTTAGAATCGTGCGAATTACATTTTTTAACTTTGGTATCCTCCAATAAAATTTTCTCTCTCGACGATTCGGAATTTTTATTAAGACATTTGATTTTTTTCAAACCCAATAAAACTTCATCGCCTTTCATTATTTTCTTATTGAAAATAATTTCCAAACCGCTTTCGGATTCGGCATTCAATGCTGAATTCTTATAGATTTCAACAACCGGATCCTGCCATATTTGACTGTGTCTCTGACTCGAAACGTTGCTAAATTTCGACGATGACGTGTCGTCCATTTTTTTTTTCCTTTTCATTTTTTTCATATTTTTCTTTTTAACTTTTAAAAATTTTATTTGATTTTTATGCTTTTGATAACCTTTCGACATAACATTCGAATCCGCCTGATTATTTCCTTTCATTTTTAATAATATTTTATTATTACTCGAATTCGTACATGTCGTGTTCGATTGAGAAGCTATTCGATTAAAAAAATCAGAAAATTCTACATCTTCTACAGACCGCCATTAAAGGGAAAAAAAAAACAATTTAATTTTTAATGGAGAGAAGCAAAGAAAGATAGAAAAACAGAAAAAAATCTTTTTTTTTTTTTTTAATTACCATTTGTTTTAACGCATATATTTTTATTATCCCATTTTGTATGTTCTTTATATTTAATATAATCTCCATTATCACCGCGTCCATTATCAAATGAAGGCTGTACGAATATATTTGAATTTGAACATTTACCATATTTATATAATTGTTTTATATAATCCAATTGTTGTTTTAATGTACCACAACGAGATTCGGCAAATTGTAATTGTTTTTCTAATTCTAAAAAAAAAAAAAATGAAAATTCAGGTACAGAAAACCTTATCAAATGTTCCTCTGACAAATTATCAATCAATGTTCTTTCTGGCTTTTTAAACTTTTGTTGTTTTTATTTTATGAATGAATGATGATGATAATGATTTATTATTTTTATAAATTATAATTGAAAACCTTGAAAATAATAATACCTGAAAAGTTTCTTATTTTATAATTCTGAACGTTGATGCAGGAAAATTTTGCTATTTTTTTTTTTTTTTTGGTTGAAAATCTCATTTAAATAATAATAATAATAAATTTTTTTTTATTGAAATTTAAATTACCTTGTAATTTAACATCTCTTTTGGGTTTACGATTAAATTTATTTTTAACTTTTTTTTCGCCATCCTTTTTTAAATCCACTTTCGACATTGTTTTTCCCTTTTTTTCCCTTTTTTCTCTCTCTTTCTATTTAATTACACTAATAATTTTTTTATCTCTTTTTTTTTTTTTATGCTTTTTCGTTTAATAATAAATGAATAAGCTCATTATATATATATATTACGCAGATTTACCGCATACCTTTTCACATTTATTATTATTATTTATTATTTATTATTTATTATTTTGTTATAAAAAAAAAAAAAAAAAATTTATTCGAAATTAATTAATTAATTAAAAAAAAAAAAAAAAAAAAAAAAAAAAATAAAATAACGGATTGATTATTACCTACATGTAAAAAATCATCCATTTTTTTGATTTTCATATTTTTTTTTGTGTGAAAAACATTTGAAAATTAAATGTTATTATTATTATTATTTTTTTTTTTTTATCCCAAACTAAAAAATTACATAAATACAATATTATCTATGATTATTATTATTATTATTATTATTATTATTATGGTGGTTGCCAATTAAAAATTTTTTATTGTATTTTATTTTATAAAAAATTAATTATTTTTTTTAATTAAAGAAATTATTGCTCAATAACTATTATTATCATTATAATTTTTAAATGAAATAAATAATAATAACGATGATTAGCTTCAAAATAATAAATCTTATTTAATAAAATTAAAATAAATAATAAAATTTAATTTTTTCTAGGATAATATTTCATTTTTAATTCGAGTTTTCAAAAAAAAAATAAAATAAAAATATTTCATTTATTTATTTATTTAAACAATAAATATCAAAACCATTTTTTTTTTTAATAATTTAAAATATATATATATATATTGGTAATTTTTACAGTATTCATAAATAAATAAAGAGGAATGCTTTTATTTAATATAAATATTATTATTCACTACATTTCATCGATCATTTTGTTTTTTTGCAAAAAAAAAAGGCAAATTTTCAATACTTATTAAATACTTTTATAAATATTAATTTACATAAATATATATATATATTTAAGAAAATAAATATAAATAATATGTGATAAATAATTATTAATGATAACAAATGAAAAATATTAGGTTAAAACTGTAATAAAATTTCATTTTTTCGAATAACAAAATTAAAATTCTGTTAAAATTTTTATATTATGTACACACACACACTCGATGGTTTCATACCTAAATTTAAATTATTTTCATTCTCTTAAAACATTTCAAATTAAATTTAAAATCTTTTTCACCTAATTTCAATTTTTTTCTATTTATTATTATTATTATTATTATTATTATTATTGTTATTATTATTTTTTTAAATGGATACAATATTAATGACAAATTAACATTACATTTTACAATGACATTTTGTATATCAATTCAAAAATCGAATAGACATTTTTTGTTCGACATCAGTTCTTTCTAGTGCTCGACAAAATTCTTCGAATGAGATCATTTGATCGCAATTTTTATCAGCTTCTAATATTGTACGTTCTGCTATGCTACTTAACTGTTCTTCGCTAAAACAAAACATAATTTTTAACATTTAATTTATCATGTATCAAAATTAAACTATTTACCTTATGTTAGCCCCGACCATCATGTGTAATATTGCTAATAGTTCATCTCTCGATATTTTATCATCATTATCAAGATCGTACATTTTAAAGGCAACTGAAAAACAAAAACAATTCTGTACACTCATTATATAGCAATCATAAACATAAATAAATACAAATGATGTACTTACATCTTAACTTTTGTTCTCTTGAATTTAATTTATTATCTTTATTTTTTTTAATAGGTCTGAAATGAGCTAAAACTTGCATAAATTGTAAAAAATTGACTCTGTCGCTGCATCCTTGTTCGAAAAAAGCATGAACAATTCTATCGCCTAATGGATTAATCGCAAGTTCAGGGATTCTTAAAAAATCTTCTCTGCTAAGAGTTCCACTCTCACCTCTGTCAAGGCTTGTAAATCTACTGTAGAGCCTTTCAATTTGTTTTGGAGTAACTGCAAAAAAAGGTAAGCAAATATAAATATTTATTTTTTCATTTTTCAATTCATCACAACGCACAATCGAATATTAATAATATTTAATAATCCTTTTGTATATTTATTTTATTATTGAATCAAATGAATGATACTTTTTGCTGAATGATTTAATTATTGAGAAAATGTCCTTGATTGCGTAATTAAAAGTAAACAATTTTATTTGGATGGTAATTTAATAAATTGAAAATTGAATGAATATAATGAGAAAAATTTTGTAAAAATCCAAAAAAAAAAAAAAAAAAAATGGGTGATTATTTTCAACAGCTGACATATTCAATGTCACATCAAAAAATTTTTTCTTTAAAATCATATTATTATAATATATTAATATACTCACATCCAGTTTCTTCTTGTATTTGTGCTATTTCTTCTTCTCTTAATAATAATGATGCATTGTTTCCCATTTTTTATATATTATATATTTAACATAAGAAACTGTATATTAAAATTTTAAATCAGAAAAAAATTAAAAGAAAAAAAAAAATTTTTATTCACTTAAAGTGAATAATATTTATACGTATTAAGGCCACACAGCTCGTGACACTATGGTCGTATTCTCATCATTTAAATGTTGAAAGAGCGCAAACTCGCATATTAAATTACTTAAAACGTAATAAAAACCTTGAATGTCATTTTAATCATTGAGTTTTTAACTAACAAAAAAAAATTTTATTTTTTTTTAATTTAATCAAAATGTGTGTGTCTGTGTGTTTGTTTTCATAATTTACACCTTACTATACTACTTATTAGAATGAAATATAAAAAAGGATAATGATAATATTTAAAGAGGGATTTTATTGCTGTCGATTTGAAATTATTTTTATTTATTTAATAACAAATCATTAGGATGATTGTTTGTATTTGAAATCCTATTCGATAAAAAAATTTGTCTTATTCGTTTTTAAAAGTCACCTGCTGTATCTTTCTGAATGATTAATTTCATAGCTCTCGATAAAAAATTGTATATGACTTTAATAATAATTAATAACAATTTCAATTACTAGAAATTAAATCAAAACAAACTTTTTTTTTTTGTTGACAATTTGTTTACATCAACAATTTTATATTTAAAATATTTAGTCGAGACTAACTCAATAGTCAATATTAGTTGAGACTTGTGAATGAATTTTATAAAAAAAATTTTATTTATTTTTGTAAATATTTTTATTAAACATTATGGTTTTGATTAGCCATTTTTACAGTTTTTATTTAGCTTTCTTTTCCTTAGCTGGTTTTGATACGTCATCAGCATTTTCAGCAGCCTCTTTAGCCTTTTTAGCTCTTGCTCCGATTAATTGTACATCAGCTCGAGCAGCTCTAAGCGCATTGAACACGGAGAATTTCTTTTCTGCTTTTGTAACGGGTCTAATCTTCAATTTAGATGTACCTTGTCTAATGGGCATAACTTTAGACCTTAATTGAGTAGCAACTTTCTTTTCTTCCATGGTCGCTTCTCCTTTTCTCAATTTCTTAGCATTCCATTTAGATGGGAACAAAATTAATTTCGATCTGTATTCTTTTAATCTCTGAACATTTTTTTGCAACGATTCAAGAGATTTATTTCTTCTTCTCTGATCTACTGCTATACCGATTGTTCTAGCAAAAGCCGGTGTGATTCCTAAAATAATTCACGTTTAAAATTACAAAAAATTTTCCACTTTAATAATAGATATCACATTGATAACACTTTAACAATTTTGATTCAATTATTACACTTAAATACTTAAATTTAAAAAAAAAAAAAAAAAGTCAGGATTATAGACTAGAATCTATTCTATGCAAAGAAATTAATTTACATATATATACCTGCTTTCTTAAGTTCGTCTAAAGTAAATCCACGTCCAGCTCTAACTTTATTGTGATACCGAAAAGTAGGACACCTTACAACTGGTCTTAATGGACCTTTAGCTGGTCTTGGAGCAACAGCCTTTGCTTTTTTTAAACGTTGAATATGCCTCCTTCGTTTTCTAGCAGGCTGGTTAAACCACGTTTGGAGAAATCTTTGCCAATCCTTGTGGAAATGGCCATTCGGAATCATATTATTTCTTTTAGGTGCCATTGTTAAAAGTTATTAATAGTTTCCTACGGATAAATATATGATTTATTAAATTCAAAATCTGTTAGTTTTCGAAAGCATTTTAAAAGAAAAAACCTAAATTTTTCCATGTGTGGTCAAAACTCAAATTTATTTACTTTCGATACACATTTTAGGAGAATGTTTTGATAATTATTTTAATTTAAAAAGGTAATTTTCAGTACTCACCTTTGCAAACTGCTAGAAAAAATGCAAAGGTAAACCTAAAAAAATGTATTAAAAGAAATAAGTCAAGCAAGTTTATTACAAAACATGAATTTCGTGAGGAAATCGCGTTACCGGATATACGTGCACGCTTTGAGTCATAGAGTAAATAACACAAATGATTATCTATGGTATGATATATTTCAAAAATTTTCAAATTTAACGGGACGGGTATTTTTCTATTTGTGTAATAAAATTTTAATTTTCAAATTAATTAATTACGTTTTTTTAAACATGACAAGAAAATTATACTTAACCAGGTAATTTAATTTTGATTTTAAAATTATAAAATAAAAAAATTTTTATACAAGGATTAAAAGTAAAAAAAAAAAAAAAAGTTTTAAACTAAATAAATTCTCTTTATTAAAAAATTTACAATTTA
>NW_002987371.1:890080-890727 GCF_000006295.1 Pediculus humanus corporis
CACATGAATATAATTTGAGCTTCAGAGAAATGCTTTATGATGGTTTTCGTTTGCGTCTGTAGGTATTTTTTATTCTTAGCCCAATCAAATCTGTAAATACAAATTTTAATTAATTAATAAATTTTTACTTTTTTTTTTTCTGTTAGAAAATTTCTTAAAATTACCCACTTGAAAATCGGTATAACCTCAGACAAAGGTTTGAAATTTTCTTTTTTAAATTCGCTTAATTGGATGTCATGTACTGCTCCTGTTCCGCCACAATTTTGTATATCATCAGGAATTTTAAGTAAAACTTCATTACCAGTTTTCCAATCCCTCAGTTTATTCCAACTCTGTGCTAAGTTGCTTTCAACAACTTGTGCATAAACCGTTCCGGAAGAAGGAATGACGATACAGTCTTCCTGTAAATAAATTTCTTTTTACATATTCTTACTCAAACTTTGACATTCAAAATTGAGGTTTGAAAAATTTACTTACAGTTAATAAATTTTTAAAAGCATGATTAAATGTGTGAATAGCTCCTTCTCCTATTAATTCAGTGTCAAACACTTCGCTTACTAAAATATTTGCTTTTTGTTTCAGCTCTCCATTTTCTCCGACAGTTAAAGAAGTTGAATGAAGTTTTATCACTGATATTTTATCAGCGA
>NW_002987371.1:891530-899939 GCF_000006295.1 Pediculus humanus corporis
GAAAATTGAATAAGGTAAAAGTGATAAAACTATTTTGTCAGGATTTAACTAACGATTCAATGTAATCATGAGACTTTTAACAAAAAAAAAAAATCCAGGAAAATTATAATTAACTCACCCTTTCGTCATCGTGAAGCATATCTCCATAACAAGATACGGCTATTTCTTGGTGGTAATCATAATCATCACCAACCACAAGCCATTCAACTTGTTTATTAATGGGATTTACACTTTGTACAAAATTTAAACTATCCATCGTTTTACGAATATAATTTAATCGTGTGAAACTGTTAGGAAAAAAATTATTAAAAATATTTTTTGAAATATTTTTGGGCAGAGCGCGAAACATGCGAATTTTATTCTAAATACCGTCCGCCATTTTTAAACTGCTTTATCGCTTTTAACAAAAATGTCTCTAATAAAGCACGTTTAATTCGATCATAAATGAATAATTACTGGTTGTTTGCGGTATTTTTTAACATTTTTAATTATCAATCTTTTTGCACATTTGTCTGGAAAAACGTTTCAATAATTACGGTAGTATTTATTATCCATGTTGTTAATTGTGTTCGTGCTTTTTTGTTGTTTACCATTCAAATTATAGGTTCTGTTGTTATTGCAATAAGTTAAGATAATAAAATCCATTAAATAGTAATTTTTTTATTTATTTCTATTTTTATTTAAATTTTTCAATTTTTTTAAAGTTTTTTACTATTCAAATTTGATTATATGTAAATAATTTAGGAAAAGCCGGTCAACATTATGAAGTTGATTTGTTGAATGTTTTTAATCAGTGACGGTTATAATTTGCCTAAATTAGGTACTTTTTGTGGCATAACATTTTTTTTTTTTTTTTTGATAATGTTAAATCTAAAGAACCGTTATAAGCACTCACTATTTTTAGTTTAATTGGAAGTAAAAATATTTAAAATTTTTTTTATTAGGCTTCAATAAATAGATGAAATGTTTGTGAGTTTGGCTAAACTACAACAAGTAAATTGGATTCGGATATTAAAAAGAACAATTTTATTTTCATTTAAATCGAAAATATACATTTCTCTCATATCGTTTTTATTTGGTTTTTTTTTTCATTTTCTTTTACTATCAAAAAAAAATAATTTGAAAAGCTTGAATTATAATTTATCACATTACATTAGTGATTATGCAAATGCAGAAGTGTTTTTGGTCGTTTTCGTTTTTTCAAGTATCGGTAATTATAATAAAAGACAAACGATTAGAGAAACATGGCTATCAGAATTGTCTACGCATAAAGATTTAAAACATTATTTTGTTATAAGTAGTGAAAGTGCGAAAGACGATGAAAATTTACTCATTTCTGTGGAACGAGAAAAACACAAAGACCTATTAATTTTTCACAAGTTGAAAGATTCATTTTATCTTCTCACATCGAAATTGGTGGCATCGTTCGGTTGGTTAACTAACTCCACCGTTTTAGGCGAAGAAGGAAAATCGAATACTCTCAGGCCATTTAATAGATTTAAGTTTGTTTTAAAATGTGATGATGACACTTTTGTTCGTGTGAGAGAAGTCATCAACGAACTTAAAACAGTTTATTCTGGAGACAAAGGTAGAAATTTATACTGGGGATTTTTCGATGGTAGAGCAAAAGTTAAAAAAGGGGGAAAGTACAAAGAGGAAGAGTGGAACATTTGTGATTATTACATACCATATGCTTTGGGGGGCGGTTATATTTTATCAGAGTCTTTGGTATCATTCATAGCGACAAATGAGAAATTTTTAAAAAAATATAGAAATGAAGATGTGTCTGTCGGTGCTTGGTTAAGTAGTTATAACAATTTGAATAGAGTTCACGATACAAGGTTCGATACTGAATATATTTCTCGTGGTTGTCATCAATCTTATTTAGTCACTCATAAACATTCTGAGACAGCCATGAGAAATTTTCACAATAATTTAAAAAATACTGGTCATTTGTGTCAAAGAGAATTTAAAACGAGAATGTCATATAATTACGATTGGCAAGCACTTCCGAGTAAATGTTGCTTACGAGTTAATTCAAACATACCATAATTGATAAATTATTAAGTAAAAATCGAAACTTGTTGGAAAGAAATGATAATAATAATAATAAAAAAAAAGATTTAAAATTAATCAGAAGATATATATTCTTAACGAAAACTATTTTTTTTTATTACATTTTTTTTAAATTAATAAATTTACATAAAATTTATTATTATTATTATTATTATTATTATTAGAATTTAATAAAAGTAAAACTTGATTATAAATAAATTATTTTTATTTTTACATTTAATAAGATAACTTATAAGTGCAAATGAGAATTTTTTTCAAGTTAAAAAAAAAAAAAAAGAGAAAAAAGTTTAAAATGCTTAAAAATATAAAATTAATACTTTAAAGTAAATATTTTGTACTAATAATAATAATAATAATAATATTAACAATTAAAATTTGAATTCAAATAAAGTTTTCTAGTCATTTACAATAGTTAACATAACCAATTATAATACATAAATTGTAATTAATTTTTATTTTATTTTAAATGGTGCCATTATATTAATAGATTAATTATTTTTTATAAAATTTATAATTACATGTATTTGTTGTGTACATATATATATAAATATATTTATAATGAATAAAAAACATTTTAATTCCTGAGTGATATAAACATACACTGTTTTCCATAAGTTTTCATTTAAAAAAAAAAACCCGCGAAATGAATAAAGAAAAATAAAATTTGCTATTGCATAACGAACTATTTTGTTTTTAACGGTCAAATATGGCGGACGTGTTAGAATCGTTGTTGGTTACTCGTCATTTACATTTTAAGGTAATAAACGAATAATATTTTAAACTTTTTCATTAAATCTCGTTTTTTTTTTATTACATTTTGAATTCGAAACGTTGTTATTCAAATCGTTTTTCCTTTTTCTATTTTCTATCGTGAAAAAACGTGATTCTTACATTAAAAGTTTTTCTCTTGCATTTTGAAATTCTAACGGTTTTTTTAACTCTCCAATATTTAAACTTTTTTAAGATTTTTTAGTAAGAAAAATATGTTCGTTGATTCCGAGACTTTTTGATCGGTTATTAAGTTTTCTTTTTTTTCTTTCAAACAAATTGAAAAATTATTATTATTCCAATTTAAAATTTTAATGCCCTTAAAATAAATATTAGTTAAAAATAATACAAAAGTAAAAAAATGATAATAATAATAAATTTAAAATAAATTAAAATTTATAATAATTTATTATAATTTTACTGAGATTCAAAATGTTTTAATTAATTTTTTAATAATAATAATAATAATAATAATACTAATTACAAAATTTTATTTTATTTTTTTTTGTCGAAAACATATTTCATATGATTTAAAACTACATTACCAAAAAAAATTTATTATTATTATTATTATTAAATTTAACAACTTTGTTTAAAAAAAAAATTACTAACACATACTAAATTGTCATTTAAAATTATAATAATAATGATAATAATAATCATTATAATTAAAACATTATTCGAATCTAATCAGATTCTATATTATTATTAATATTATTTACATAATTATTTACATATAATCAAATAAAAGTGGCTTATGAATATATATATATAGATTCAAATTTGATTATTATTATTATTATTATTATTTTAAAATATTTAAATATCAGTAACAGATTATTAATTTAAACTATCTTACTTTTTCAAACAATTCAATAATGATTCCCTTCATCGATAAACATTTATTTTAAAACATTTTAGTTAATTAAATTAAATTTTTTTACAGTTTGCAAAAATTTTTCCACATCATTTGCAGATAATATACAGTTTTTAATATAAGAATTTTATTATGGTTAGATTTTAATTGTCACTCATTTTTGTCATTGAGTAAAGGCTCGTTATGAAAAACAAAATAAAGACGATTAAATATTATTACATCACTCTTTTTTCATATTGGAAAATTCTTCTTCATCAAGGGTTATAACTAATGGGGTAGAATTTTGACTGACTGAATTGTCAACGTTTTTAGTTTTCTCTTCTACAGTTACAATGGGTAACTCTGAAGATGTATTCACTTTAACAATGCTTTTAAAATTTTCCTTACCAAAGTGTCCGAGATAACTTAATGAGTCTACTTTGGGTGAAGCTCTCTCACCTTCATCTAACCTGGAGTTTTTTTTCGAATCTGAATACAGGAGAAGATGTAAATTAGGAGATGAGCTTCTCCTGTCTTGATGCCCGGAACCAACCTCTTGTTCCTCCAGGAATCGATCCATGTAATCCGTTATACCCGGATGAAGAGAATATTTCTTTTTTTCCAATCTAGATTTATATGCATACACATCGTGACGTTCGGTTTTTTTCCACAGATAATAAAATTGAACAAGTTCTCCAACTGAACGCGTTTTAACTTTGTTTTTTTGTATAGCATGAAAATCTTTACCATAAATTCTCATGCCTATTTCAAAATTTCGACATTCTTCTTCTGACCATATACTCATAGTGTCAGGTGGAGGTATGGCATTTAATCTTCTTCTCCTTAAAGCTTCTTCCACGTTATACCCACACTGTAGTAATAAATACAATGCTTGTTCATCATCTTTTACATGAGTTTCTAAATTAACTTGGGAATTATTTAATAACGATTCATGAGCTTTGGCTAGAAATTCTTCCGTTTGTTTTTCTGTTAAAGCCGAAGGATCCCAAAGCATTTTATCATCATTTTCATAAGGTAGAGCATCGTCATATTTACACATGCCTACAGGTATTCTAGCTTGATAATCGGAACCGACCATTATCGTTTTTTTCCACTCTTCTTCATCTGGACTGTAATCACAATCGTCATCTTCCTCTTCACTTTGTGGTCTAGACACTGATCTTAATAAACGACCAGTCCCTCCTGTATCATCGACAATTTCCGTATCTGGAATGTCCGTATATAGCTTGACTAGTTCCGAAGGCTCTTCATCAACAGCTTCAGCTTCTTGATTTTCTTCAGGAGGGGCATTATTTTCTTTGTCATTTTTAAGGGGATCAATATGTTCTGTTTTATCTTGAACATCACAGCTTGAAACAGATTCACCAGATCTACTATTATCATTTTCATTATAGCCATACATAGCCAAAAGTTCACTTAACGGCATTTCACCTTCTCTTTGTAAATTTGATAATTCTATTTGAGGATCTTCATTATTTTCCAATGCTTCTTCTTCTTCTATTGTTCTTTCATCATCATAATCATGTATCATCATTTCTGCTGAAGGATCAAAAATCACATCTCCATTGCACTCTAAATTTTTATCAGGTGTCTCGGAATTCATTTTTAATAAATGTGTATTGTACAAATTGTCTTCAGTAAAAAATCTGACCATAATTAAAACAAGTTTTTAATTTAAAGCATTAATGATGCAATATTAATTTGATGCCTTTCTGTAGAAGAATTGATCTGCAACAAGACATTTGTGTAAGATTCATTTGAATATATGGCAATTATTGTAAGGAAATAAAATTGTAACTCTGACTACAGTTTAAATTTTATTAAAAATTACATTTTGAATAAATTATCAATTATAAAAATTTTCTTTACATTTCAGACGACTTAAGTAAAAACTCTTTCGATATACGTTACAAAACACAATGTAATAGAAGGAAAAAAATATTTCGATAGGTTAAATACAACTTTATTATTATAAAAACAACGTAAATCTTTTGATGTCTCTTTTGTTTATAATTGTATTAGCGTACTTTTAAATTTTTCAGAGATTATGTGCATTATACTGGGTAAATAAAAAAAAAAATTATTAAATAAGGAACGAGTACTCATAAAATACTAACTGTGTACAAAGCATTTTCAAAAACCTGGATATAAATAAAAATAAATACAACAAATTACTGTAAACTTTACCTCTGTAGCATCAGGAAAGCTAATAAACATAAGTAAACACTTTATTATAGAATTATTCGTACAAATTGAAAATAGAATTTATAAAACATAAGTTTATTATAATAATTATCCATACTAATGTTATTTTTAACAAATTTAAATGTAAATTTTAGATAATTCTTTAACTTAAGTTTAACGACAACAAATATACAAATACAATCTTACGCCATTTACTACAATTGCTGCCAACTTAACGGATTTATTATTACGCGACATTTTTGTTTTCTTTATGTGTGAATCCTAAATGTTTTAGCATAAAAATAATTAATTACATTTAAAAAAAAAAAAAAAAAAACATTTTTATGTTTTTTTTATTTATATATTTATTTATTAAAAAAATAATAAAGTATGCAAATACTAAATATTAAAAAATAATGGTAAAAATAATATATTTATATATATATAAAATTTTTTTTTCAATTTTATGAAATCTGTCACTTTTTAAAAATATATTAATAAATTATTTATTTTTTTTTTTTTATAGATAAAATAAATTTTAAGGACAAAAGCTATAAATGCTTTTAAACCATTTTACTACAGTTTTACTGTAATTATTTTTTTTTGAATTTTAAGTAATCAAAAAAAAAAAAAAAAATTCATTCCCAATGTGTATTGAAAAGGCCATGATGCCAGCCACAGTGCCAGGAAGACAGTGTTCAGAAGCTGAATGGCAAGCTTTAAAAAATCATATTATTAAGGAAAGACAGAGAAAAAAACAAGGTAAGGTTAAAATTTTTATATATATCATTTAAATCAAAGAGTTTTAAATTATTTATATTATTTTGTTCAAATAATTTTTTTTTTTTTGTAGAACAAGAAGCAGATGCTGAGGTACAAAGACAAAAAAGAGAAAGAGAGCAGAAGCAAAAACAAGATGTGATGACATTGGGTGAAACAAGAGAACAAATTAGCACTCTTGAAGCCAGGCTGGCAGCATTAACTGAAGAGAAACATCAACTTTTTTTGCAGCTTAAAAAGGTTTTAAATGAGGATGACAATAGAAGACGACAAGCAGTGGTGAAAGAATCGGCAAAGTAATAATTTTTCTATGAGTATATCTATATATGAAATTTAAAAGTTTTTAACAAAATATTTAGTTAAAAACAATTTTTATATAAAATTTAATTATTTTCAGTGAAATGATTGGAGTGGGAGGAACATATGGTAATCTTGCACCCCCTGGAATATTTTTACAGCCTCTTCCCGGTAGAACACCTCTATACAAAGTCGGTGCAGGTGCTCCTACCAATACAGGTCCTCCAGTTCCTTCAAAAAGGGCTAGAAGTCCATCGCCTCCTGCTTCTCAAGGACCTGGATACCATCCTTATAGTTATAAATCATCACCAGGATTTCAACATAAACCTGAAGATGGAAGAAGAGGGCATGAATATGTTCGTGCCGTTTTATGGAATAGTAAGATCAAACCTAAAGAATTTGAAATTCGTATAATTTTCAAGTTGTTTAAATTTTTTTTTTTTTTTTTTTATTACAGAAGGCACAGCTGCAACTTATGGAGGAGTTTATGGAGTTGCACCCACTCAATCTGTTTATTCATATTCTGCAGCACCTACTCCTTATGAACAAGTATACTTACCCAGGCAGTGTAAGTACCATTAAGCATTAAAAATTTTATTTTTATCAAATTTTTCTATATTTCGAACAATAATAAATTTTTCATTTCATTTAGCTTATGATAGTAAACCAGAGAGTGATAAAATTTATCTGAGAGGTCCAACTGCACCATTATCAATTCCTGTTCATCCTCCTCAACCTGGAAAACCAGGTGGAATAACTACAGGGTTTCCAGTTAGAGCACCTCATCAGTCTCATGTAAGTTATAATTAATTATTACTAACTTTTTTTTTTATTTATTTATTTTTTCTCTCCCTCTCTCTCATTTTTACGGGTTCAATTATATTTTTATAGAGCGTTTATTTGGGTCAGGGAAGTGGTAATAATAGCAGATTAATGTATGGTGGTACCCCTGCAGGAAATCCGGGAAATCGTTATGCTGGTTCTGGAACCATGTAATGTTTTTAAAACATTTATTCTTTTATATTCGTGTAAATATATTAAATATATATATATAAATAAAAAATCATTAAATAGATATTATTAATCCTTTTTAATAATTTAAAAAAATACAAGTATTAAAATTATAAATGAGTCTGATTCTAACAAAATTTGATTTCGACTCAATTATTAAAGTTTAATATTTAGATGAATTTAATGAAGTCCATTTAATGAATGACTTTTTGTAAGTATAAAATTTAAAAATGAAAAAAAAAAAAAAAAACAACAATTTTTACTATTAATTTTTTATTATATTTTAAAAAATTCTTACGTTTTAAATCTAACATTTTGATAATACAATACAATTTGTTTTAAAATAATTGTAGCACAATTAATTTAAGCAATTTAGAATTTTTAATGAATAATAATAATGATAATAATACCATGAG
>NW_002987371.1:900104-978026 GCF_000006295.1 Pediculus humanus corporis
AATAAATTTTTTTTTTTTATACTTAAAAAATATAACATAATGTAACTTATAATTTAAAACACTATAATTGAATTTTTGGTCATGTGGAATAACTTCACTGGTTCTTTTTAAAAATAATCAAAGTTTTCCCTTGGTTTGATTTTAATTTACTTTGCTCATTTAAATTGTTCAAATCGAATGTAACTCTTATATTATCCTGTTAAAAAAAAAAATATTAAAAAATTTTATTATTGACATAAATTTGTTTACCTTAAATTGGAAAAACTAATTTGTTATAACTGAAACAAATGTTTAAACTTAAGAGGTTCAAAAAGTTATTAATATAACTTACCTCTGAGAAAAAAAACTTTTGTAATGTTTTACTACTATTTACAGTTGGTCTTCGAATTGTTTCCTTTCCATTTTGAAAAAGGATAAGTGTAGGTAACTGTCTGCTTACAGGTGAATCACTGACATGATATTTTTTTCCAGCATCCGGGTATCTTCCTACATCAACTTTACCAAATCTTAAATACTCAGAATGATAGCTACAAAAATATTTAATTAGGTGTCCCAAATTTCTTAACATTTAAAATAAAATAAAAATTAAACAAATTATTATCAAACCTTCCAGACAATTGGGAAAATATTGGAGCAAAATTATTACATGATGGACTCCACATTGTGTAAAAAGCAACAAGCCAATTAACTTGTTTGTCTCTTTCTAACTCTTCTTCAAGGCCTTGAAGCCCTCTAAAATATGTCACATTTTGTGGACCCGAATAAGTCGGCTCGGGGAAAAATATTCCGACCACTTTAAATAAATAATAATTTTTAAAATATTATAAATAACCTTTTAAAAATTTTGTTTTATTATTACTTGAATACTTACACACAAATAATACTGTGTATAATAATCCCATTCTTAAATCAGCATAGAACCATAATATCATGTTAGTAACTTTTGTATAAATAAACGAAGATGATAAATAACTTAACATGGTCACACTACCAGTTTTTCTCGTTCTGATCATAACAACAATAATTAAAAAGAAAAGAATATCCGATTCACGCTGAAATAAAACGTAAGCAAATTAATAAGAAAACATTATTAAATAAAAAATTGTTTTCATAAAAAATTAAATAGGTCAACCTACAGAATCAAATTCACATTTTTTCTCTGAATTAATAAATACATAGCTACAAACGTAGGGTAATTTCTTAGCTAAAAGATAAGAAAAAGATAAAAATATATTAAATAAATAATACGGATGAGTTATTCGACGTAAATCCCGTGTGAAAGACATTTTTATTAATTAAATGTTCATCGTACAATTGAAAATTAATTATTTTATGTTTTAAGATTCTTAAAAGGCTTTGTTTACATATCGTCTGCTTTCGTATGTTTTGCAATAAAATTCTCTCAAAGGAAAATGGCGGGAAAATACATGTTACCTTAAATATTATTTTCATTAATGATATATAATTTTTTTTACAAGAAATGAATGATTTAAAAGAAATACGGAAATGGATTATAAAAATTTTAAAACTTCACGGTTTTTTAATAAGAGGGTAAATAAAATTTTCTCCATTAAAAATTATATTCATTTATATTGTGATAAATAAAGATTTCAGAGTAATTTTAAAAATCTGATGTATTTTTTAGTGATGCAGCCGATTATTTGGCACAGAAATTTTTAAATTTGTCACAACAAAAAAGAATTGAAATATTAGATAAATTGTCGGATCAAATTCGAGGATTAACTTTAGAATCACCGACAGTTAATAAAGAACAAATTGAACAATGTTATAAGGTAATTTATAATGTTCGGGTACAGTAGATGTCAAAATTATTGGTTGTTGCTAATTTGTGAAATGTAATTATTGTTTTCTTTTTTTAAACATAAAATTAATTGTTTTCAGGAAAGCTTATTAGAAAGACCAAGCTCTGAAACTACTTGGAATGTTATCAATGCATTCGAAGTTCCTTGTTTTATTTATAATAGAGAAAAGAAAAAATATATTAAAGATGATACAGTTTTAAAAAAAGGGATTTTTGCAGATGCTGCCACAAAAATTTTTATAAAAAAAAGAATGTATGATTGATTTTTTTTATTGATTTAATTTCAATTGATACCTCATTTAATTATGTAGACACAGTTTTGAATAGTTTTTAATCCAATTTTTCGATTACTTAATTTTAAAGCAATCATTTAATAAAATTAGTTAACTTATAAGAATATATATATTTCAGATATACTTCATTAATTCAAAAAACATTGAGAAATAATCTATTGAAAGAAGTTTTTGCGATAAATGGTAAAAATGTACAATTCATATTTAAAACAGTTGAATGGTTTCTTTGTGCGACTGAAAAAATTGGTAACGATGAACAAAATATTAATTAAATATTTGAAATATTTAAAATGTAATTTTAAATAACTTATCAAAAAAGTAATATTGATACTAAATTTATTGTTGTTTCAGATTATGCTGTGATTCTTGGTCTTCTTGTTCAAAAAATTGATGGTAATTATGCAGTCGAAGATGACACTGGAACATTGGATATTGATATATCAGAAGCCATATTTTCCGATGGCCTTTTTACAGAACATTCATTTGTGTTTTTAGAAGGTTGTTATGAAGACAAAGTTTTTTATGTATCAAAATTCGGTTTACCACTACCAGAATCTTCGAAAAAATCAAGGTAGGATTAACAAATCGAATAAATTATTATCGTTAACAATGCATTATTTAAATTTAATAGTATTTATTAATTATCAGAATGTTTTTTGATGATATGAACACTTTCGGTGGACCTTCATTATATTCTTTATCAAATTCAAAAGCATTAAAAGAAATCGAAGAAAAGAATCCAGATGAAATGATTGTTTTTATATCCGATGTCTGGTTAGATAAACCTGAGGTTTTTATTCGAATCAAACTTGTTTTTTTTTTTTAAAGTAAAAATTAAATGGGGTTTAATTAAATTATGTATTTCGTTTTAGGTATTAAAAAAATTAAAAATATTATTCGATGGTTTTTCCGAATATCCTCCATACGCATTTGTTTTATTAGGGAATTTTATATCGTCTCCCAAGGGACCAAACTATTGTTCGGAACTAATTAACGGTTTTAACGAATTGGGTAATTTATTAGAATCTTATAAAAATATAATTAACACGAGTAAATTCGTTCTCGTTCCCGGTCCTTTTGATGTCGGCTCTCCTAGAATACTACCAAGGTTCGTAAATCATTCATTTTGTATTTTAGTATTTGTTTTACATTGTAATAATTTTATAATAATTTCCAGGCCGCCATTTTCTAAAAATTTAGTTAAAGGTCTCATATCTAAAATTCCGTATTTAACGTTGGGAACGAATCCGTGTCGGTTACAATATTGCACGAAGGAAATAATTGTTTTCCGGGAAAATCTCGTTACTAAATTATGTAGGAGTACGATTCATTTTCCAAACAATGGTGGAAATATTTCTAATCACGTAATAACTTCACTTTCGAATAAAATTTACAAGGAAAAAAAAATGGTTATTAATGATAATCGTGTGATGATTTCTTTTATTTTCAAGTTTACGAAAACGATTATAAGTCAGGGAACGCTTGCTCCGATGTCGTTAGTGTCATTTCCTGTTTATTGGAGTTTTTCACATTCGTTAGATTTATATCCACTTCCGGATTTAATTGTCGTTTCCGATCAATCGATATCTTTTACCGAAAAATATTTAGATTGTACCGTTACGAGTCCGGTAAGTGATGAGTGAAAATTTTTAAATTTTTTTTCTTTCTTAATCGTTTTAATTGTTTTTCATTCATTCGTGTATCGTTGTAGGGATCCTTTGTGAGAGAAAAATTTTCATTTAAAGTTTATTATCCGTTTAAAAACGAATTGGAAGATTCTTGTTTACCGGAAGAAGACTTATAGTTTCAATAGTATAGGTTAAATAGTTTTTTTTTTTTTAAATAAAGAAATAAATTTGTAAACAATTCAAAATATTAAAAAATACATGTAATTACTTTTAATGCAATTTCTTCAACTTTTTCTTTTTAAAGTAAAAAAAAAAAAACGTTTAATTAATTAATTACATCGTTTTTTAATAAAACAATCTCAATGTGATAGAAAGAGATAGAGATAGAGAGAAAAAAAAATTACAGTGTTAGAAACAATAGTAGTAGGTAGCCAAATTTCGTTTTTCTTTTTGGCTTGTTTTACATTAAAAAAAAAGTAATAATAATAATAATAATAATCGTGTTAGTGATGATAATAATAAAAATAAAAATAAAATAATTCCGAATCAAATATCAAGGAGGAGACAGAAACCATTGAAGAACACACATCGTGAGTAATTACAAACGGAAGTACGCAGTACTTATTGAAATTCGTTTTTAAAGTAAATTAAAATCATTTAGATTATGCCTATCTTATTGGCGACATCTAATGCATCGTAATCACTAGTCAAACGAACGTATGCTTTCTTTTTACCATCCGGTTTAATTAACGTATTCACTTTAGCAACTTCTACGTCGTATAATTTCTTAACGGCCGCCCGAACGTGTCGCTTGTTCGCTTTCGTGTGAACAATAAAGACTAATGTGTTGTTGTCTTCGATTTTTTTCATAGCAGCTTCACTCGTCAACGGGTATTTAACAATGTTGAACGCATCCATTCTGTAATTTGTTTTTTTTTTTTTTAAAATGAGATTTGAATCGATTTGTAAGTTTCCTTTCCCACCCCCCCCACTCCCATTTAAAACTAAATAAAAAGAAATTACCTATTTCTTCGGGGTACTGATTTCCTAGGGTATTTTGGATTTCTTGGAGGTTTGAATGTTTTCGGCCTTCTGAAGTGAACGGAAGTTCTTATTTTCCTAGTTTTAGTTAAATTAGTTCCTTTCATAACCTATAAAAATAATAATTATTATTATTATTATTAAAATCCTCCTCCTCTCTCTCTCTCTTTTTTTTTTCCATAATATCAACCCTACCTTCTTTTTAGTTTTCAAAGCTTTTAACAAAGCTAATTTTGCAGCTTTACCCTTTAGACCTTTCATAGCTGAACTCTTTTTAGGTTTATCTATTTTCTTAGTGGCTGCCGATTTCATACTTGTTTTAGATTTTGATAAAACTTTTGCTGATGTTTTTGAAATCGGTTTGGACAATGATTTTGCGCTTGGGGGTTTTGTAACTGCAATAAAAAATTTTCATTTAATATTTTTATAAAAAAAAAAAAAAAAAAAAAAAAAAAAAGTAAAATAATAAAAAATTTTAAATGATTATTTTACCTTTTGCTTTAGAATCTTTCATTAGAGAAGGTTTAGCTGCTGTCTTTTGGAATGAAGCAGCAGAACTACTCTTTGCAGCTTTTTTGGCTGGTGGAGCTGATGTAGGTGGAGCAGATGCAGGTTTCTTTGTTGCTTTAGCAGATTTCGATTGTGGTGGAGCTGATTTGGATCCTGCAACTTTCTTTTCTTGCATTTTTTCTACGACTGGAACCTTTTTGTCTCCAGGTTTCTTATCTTTACCAGCTGGTTTTTTGTCTGCTTGTTTCTTATCCCCTGGTTTTTTGTCTCCAACAGCTTGTTTTTTCTCTGGTGGTTTTTTATCTTTAACAGCCTTCTTATCAGCTCCAGAAGCTGGTCTCTTTTCTCCAACAGCTGGTTTTTTATCTTTTCCTGCTGCTTGCTTGTCACCAGCAGACTTGGGCTTTTTGTCAGGAGCTGCTTGCTGTTTAGCTGATTTTTTATCATCACCAGCAGATTTTGGTTTTTTGTCACCCGCTCCCTGTTTTTTCTCAGCTGGTTTCTTGTCAACAGTAGCTTTCTTTTCTCCTTGCTTTTTATCAGCTGGTTTCTTATCACCAGCACCTTGTTTCTTCTCTGCTGGTTTCTTATCAGCAGGTTTTTTATCACCAGCAGAAGCTGGTTTTTTGTCTCCACTTCCTGGAGCACCTTTTTTGCCACCACCACCAGCAGCAGCAGCAGCAGGTGTTGCCTTCTTGTCTCCTGAAGCAGAAGCTGGCTTTTTGGCTGGAGGAGCAGCTTTTTTAGCATCACCTCCACCTGTCTTTTTGTCTGCTACTGCATTAGGTTTTTTCTGACTATCTTTAGGAGGTTGCTGCTTTTGAGCATTTTGAGGTGCTTTCTTAGCAGTAGATGGTTCACCTTTTTTGTCACCTCCAGCTGCTGGCTTTTTCTCTTGAGGAGGTTTTTTATCTCCACCAGCAGTAGAGGGTTTTTTCTCACTACCTTGAGCTTTTTTATCACCTCCACCTGCTGGTTTTTTATCTCCAGCGCCTAAATTAAATTAAAAAAAAAAAAATCATTATTAATTATTAATACTCAAAAAGTAGACAGGACCTTACATGTATAATAAAAAATCAGTTTTAGTAAATTCTCTTCAAGCATATCAGAGAGATTCCCTCAAAATTCATCATAAATAATTTTTAGGCAAATTTAAATACTTAAATAAGACAAACAAATAAATTTTGAAAACTATAAAATAATTAAATTATTAATGAAATGTGATTGCCCATAGATGACATCTGCAATACGTTAAGATTTAACTTTGGAAGTATGATGTTTAACCTTAAATCTTCGTTTCTTTATAAAAAAAACTATAGAATTCCTAAAATATTTCTACATAATAACTACTAAAAAATTAAAGATGATATCGAAAAAGTAAATGATACTCTACATAAGCAAGTAAACACGAAACTCTGCCATGTGGCAGGCAGTTGCATGAAATTTCTTGTTTAAATATACTTAATAATTACAAATAAATAATAAAATTTAAAATAGTAATGCTTTTATAATTTTTTAAAGTGCTTTTTAAATTTAATGAACGCCTAAAAAATGTTTATAATAATATTTTACCTTGTTTTTCCGTAGGTTTCGGCTTAGGAGCCATTTTAAAAAGTTTACATTGAAGGAAATGGCCACAGAGAAGAATGTACTATTGGTAATCCTCTAAAAACTTTGGCGTCATAACCGGAAATGGCTGTTGTTGGAAATTTTGTTTTTCAAAACTTTTTAAGGTAATTTTAATTTTGTTTTTAAAAAATTTCGTTTAAAAATTAATAATCATAATTATTTTAAATTTAACTAAAAAAAAGAAAGTGGGAATTAAATAAATTAAACGTGTGTTATATACGGTCATTCATCAAAAATATTACATCAAATGTAAAAATATTACTTAATTGGTAAGATTTTTATTTTAAATTATTGATAGGAATTAAGAATGCAAAATGAGAAATGAAATTTCAAAATGCCTTCAAACTTTTATTTTGTAGCCTTTTAATATTTAGCATTTTTAAATATTTAACCCGCCATTATTTATTCCACGTACTTAAAAACTTAATGCGTATAAAGTTGTCATCCTGGACTTTATACTTATTTAAAAAGTAATAAACTTTTTTAAAAATAAAACTTCTATCTTTCTATAATTTATTATTATTACTTTTTAATGATTAAAAACCCAATTTTAATTATTTTCGTCGAATTATTCAATAATAATAATAAAATTATAATTTTTTTCCTTTATATAATGTTAAAATATTGGCTAGACTGATTGCCCTTAGTCTGATTAAATGTAGTTCGGCAAGTTTCAGTTCTTAATAATTACGCAATCAGGAACATCATCTAAAAGAAAAAAAAAATGAGTGTTGCTCATTTAATGAGTTTTGATAATCCTGTTTTCAGGACATATGCTTTTTACGTTGGTGTTTTAGCTTTAAAAATGTTGGCGATGTCATTGTTAACTGGTAGAATCAGATTCAAAAAGTTGGTAAGTTCAAAGTTTAAAGTAACACACACACACACACACACAATTTTTGTTTTAGATTGAATTTTTTGTTACGTGTGTTTAATAATTCTTTTTATAATTAAAATTAATAAAATTTCTATTTTAAAATAAATTAAAATTTAAAATAAAGTTAAATTGAGAATTGTATATTTCTTTAAAACTTGATTATATAATGTTTTAGGTTTTTTCCAGTCCTGAAGATACCAGAAAAATGAAAAATGCAAAAGTCAAATATGATGATCCTGATGTTGAAAGAGTTCGAAGAGCTCATATGAATGATTTAGAAAACATTCCAACGTTTATCGTTGCAGCTTGGCTCTTTTTATTAACTGATCCACCAGTTAATTTGGCTATTAATTTATTCAGAGTATTTACTTGTGCTAGAATATTACATACAATTGTTTATGCTGTCGTTGTTGTTCCTCAGCCTGCTAGAGCTATATCATGGGGAGTAGGTTATTTTATCACAATTTACATGGTTTTCCATTCCTTATTTTATTTTATAAAATCATTTTAAAAGCAAAAAAAAAAAAATCTTTTTTTTTTATATGTTGTCAACTCGAAAAAATATAGTTTTTAATGGGAAATGAACAATTAACTTTTATTCAGATATTAACATAAATAATAATAATAATAATAGGGTGGAGTTTATTTTACCTCTAAGAGCTTAAGAATAAAAAATTTTATTTTATATAATGTTATATTTATAAAAAATAATTTTAATATTTCAAAAAAAAAAAAAAAAATTATTTTTTCTTCTTTTCCTTGACAGATTTCTTTTTTCTTTTAAAGGGGCCAAGTCCTCTTCTAACCATTGTCCCTCTCCACCATGCTTGAATTTTTGTTGCCATCTTATTTATGTATCGATTTCGTTCTTGTTCTTGATGTATTTTTTCTTTAAAATTTAAATAATTATTTATATCTCTGCTTCTTTCTTCGTACTGTAATACATAAATTTTAATTAACAACACTTTTTTTTTTTACTAAATAAAACATTAACTAACTATATTCTTATATTTACCAATTGTGTTAAATTGCGAAGTAGGATTTGCTGTTCATTTCTTTTAAGCTGTAATAATTTTATTTTTTCACTTCTACTTTCCATTTCTTTTTTATACCTTTCTTGCCACTCGATAATTTCATTTAGTAACTTCTAAAGAGAAGAAGTAATTATAAATGAATGAAATGATTTTTTTTTTCGAATGTAAAAATTGTTATATCTAAAAACCTTTTCATCAAGATTCAAAAAATTACAAATTTCATTATGAACTCGAATTTCATTTTCACATTCTTGTAAAATACCATCCAACTTTTTTTCTAATTCATTTTCGACTAATTGACATTTAAATCGATTTTGATTTCTTTTAGCAGTTTCCCATTTATCAACAAATCTTAATTTTGCATTCGCTTTAACAATTTCCTCATGGATTTTGTCCTAAAATTACAAATTAATTGTCATAGTTTTAGTATGCAATTCTCAAAAAAATGTATTTTTTTATTAAAATATTTAAAATAATAGTTTTTTAAATAAAAGTGTGTACATAAAATAATCACTTCATATAAATCATACACATAACATATATAAAAAAGTTAAATTAATTATTAATTAACTAAAAAAAAAAAAAAATTAACAAAAGAATCATGAGAAAATTTTTACTTCTAACTTCCATTATTCTTTCTTTTTTTAAATAATTATAATTGCATGATTTCAAAAAAAAAAAAAAAAAAAAAATTTATATAATAATATCTCCTGAGTAGCTTGGCAAATAATTTAAAATTAATGATTAGTAATAAACATTTAAAAAAAAAATAAAAACAAAAAAGTAAATGATAAAACAACATTTTTTGTAAATGAATATTTTACAACTCATGTAATTTTAAAAATGGCGCGTTTTTTTTTTTTTTTTGTTTTTCACCTTTAAATTTGCAATTATTTCTTTATTTTTATAATATTCTTCTTCTTTTGATGATTTGCATTCCGATATCATTAATTTTAACCTTTCCATTTTGAGTTGATTCTTTTTTAAATTTTTTAATAGATTTTTTTCATTGTTTTCTTTAATTATTTCTTCTTTGACTTTTTTACACAATGTAGCAAATGTTCCTTTTTGTGTAATTTCTTCTTTAAGTTCATCAATTATATCTCTAATGCTTTTCCTTAAAAAAAAAAAAAAAAAAAAATTTTTAACTTTATTCCATAAAATTAGAATATGTTACAAATAATTTCCAAACCTTATATTAACATTTTTAGAATGAATTGAATTTGATGAACATGTTCCTACATCAATTATAAATAATTGTATAGAAGCATCTTCTAAAATGCATTCAATCCCAGATGATTCCAATAAATTTAATTTTATGTTTTCTATATCTAATAATTCATATTCATTTAAAAAATTAACAAGTAATATGTTTTAATAATAAATAAACTAATATAAATTACCATCAAAAGCTTTTAAATAATCTTCCGTTTTGTCTTTTTCCTCATCTTCTTCATTTAAATTCTTTTTTTTTAGTTGTTTTGAAACCTGAAAAAAAGATTCACCCATTTTATTATTATTATTATTATTATGAGTTATTGTTAAATCAATTTTCAATAAGAGACTAAATTCCTTGGAAACGTTATTTTTTAGAGTTATACCCAATATCGATCACAATCTATTTCTTTCCGTACGTTAAACACGTAAATCCAAAACAAAAAGATAATCACAAATTTCGATTTCACGAAACTAAAATAATAATAATAAAAAAACAATGAAAATAATGCTTACGGATTAACGGAAGATAATTTCGAAAGATGCAAAATTCCTTTGAAAGTGGCAGCGGAATGCACCGCCACACTAACAAAAGCGCGCCAAAAAAGCCTAAAAATGTCAGTTATTTTTTATCGCTTGTTCGTGTGTTACATTTCAAAATCTTTTTCATTTTATTTTTGAAGATTTTAACATTGTAAGTAAAATAAAATATTTATTTGATGTGAATAATTACATTTGTGAGTAATCGTTTATAATTATTATATAAAAAATAATATGTATCTTTATCAAAATGGAAACCTTTTACTTATAATTAATTGAATAGAAATTGAAATGGAAATTTTTTTATGCTATCAAAAATTTTTAAGCATTTAACATTAAAAAGAAATTCTTTTTTATATAATTTATAATTTAACAATTTGAAATAGAGTATAATATGTATTTTTCTTTCTATTTTTATCATCAAATTATTTAAATTTTATTGATTTGTTCAGAATTGGATGATGGTGCAGTAGGTCCAAAATATTGTGTTGATTCTGTTTTGTTATCTAAATAAGCTTGCTGAATAAATATGCTTGAAACATCACTAGATTCTGAACAAACAGCTAAAATTTAAAAAAAAAAAAAAGACTTATTTAATAATGTAAATTATTTAGAAATGTAATATTCTATAGGTGGTCAATTGACACTTACCATGTTTAGACATGTGAGTTCTAAGTGAACCATGACATGTAAAACCATCACCACATATTTTACATTTATAAGGTTTTTCTCCTGTGTGTATTCTCATGTGTGCCAATAAATTATTTTTCCATTTAAGTTTAACACCACAAACTTCACATTGAAAACCTTTTTCTTGTGGGGGTACTCCTTCACCATAATAATCATGTATCGTCTGTTCGTGTATTGCCAAATAACGTTTTCTTAAAAAAAAATTACCACATATTTGACACTGAAATTTTTTCTCCTGATGACTCTTAAGGTGTCCACGGTAATTACTTGTTCTTTTAAACCTCATACCACATATATCACATATAAATCTCCTGTGGTCTGTGTGAATCCACATGTGTTCTCTCAATGTGCCCTTTGTTTTTAATATTTTATTACATCTTGGACATTGGTAAACTTCATCGTTGTGTTGTTTCTTTATGTGTTTTTCCAATTGTTTTTTAATCCCTTTAAAATCGCATTGTGAACATTTAAATTGTTCGGCTTGATGAAAGTTTTTCACGTGTTTTTGAAGACTCATTAAATTGATGCATTTTTTCTTACAGATTTCGCATGGGATTTTTTCTATTTCCGCCACTGATTTTTTTTCTTTTATTATTTTCGCATTGTGTACACTTTTCATATGTCTATCCAATGATTTCTTATTGATTTCTTTATCGCAAACGTTACATTTGACTTTTTCCATTTTGTGAACGTTGTAAACGTGTTTTTTTAAATTTATTTCGTTTGAATATATTTGATTGCATGTAGAACATTTCAAACCACCCACCCGATCGCCATTTTTCTTTTCACTATCACTATCATTAAGCTCTACCTTGCATAAAACGTTACATAAATTTAATGTTTTACTCTCTTCCAAATTCAAATTTTCTTCTTTTTCTTCTTCGTTTCCATCATTTTTATCTTTTATTTTCGTTTTAATATTATGAACTCTTTTTAAATGTCTTAAATAAAATTTTTTTAATATTTCTACGTCACAAATCGTGCATTTAATTTTACGATTTTCACATAATTTTTTTTCCACACGGTTTTTTATTAATTTTTTTTTTTCTTTTTCAATTTCAGATAAGTTTTGGAAACGTTCAGTTGGATTTTCGTCATTTTCATTCATTTTACTTATAATGAATGATTCTAACGGAAGATCTTCTTCTTCTTCTTCTTCATCTTCATTATCCAGTTCATTTTTAATTAATGTTTCATCCACATGGTTCGATTTTTCATCAATATTCCTGCAACAGGAATTAAGTATCAATTTGGTGAGTTTTTTTTTTTTTTTATAAACTAAAAAATTAAACTTTAACCCTCTTAATATCTCAAATGAAAAAAATTTATTATGAAAACTTATAGCAATTTTAAAAAAAAGGAGGTTTTGAAAGTGATTTAATAAGGATAAATTAATAGAAAAAAAATAAAATAAAATGAAATGAAATTTTTAAAGTAAACATTTAATTTTTTAAAAGTTTTTTTTTTTTTTTTTAAAACAATACAACAAAAGACAAAAAGAAAAAGTTTTTAAGTCGATTTGCTATGAGTTTTAATAATATGTTTTTTCATATCTCCTTTTTGTGCAAAACCTCTTCCGCATATTTCGCAAACGTGTGGTTTTTCTCCCGTATGAGTCCTTATATGTAATTTTAAATGTTCGGCCTTTCTAAACCTTTTTTGACATAGATCGCATTCGTGAGGTCGAAGATCGTTATGTACATCCTCGTGCATTTGAAGGGAAGCTTTCGTTTTAAACGCTTTTCCGCATTTTCCGCAAGAAAAAGGTTTTTCATCCGTGTGAGCCAAACGGAAATGCGTTTTGAGCTCACAAGGATATATATAAAATTTCCCACATATTTTACATACGTAATTTCTTTCTTTCATGTGTCTAGGCACGGAAATTTTTTTTCCCGATGATTTCTCATTGGTTTCTTTTGATTTTCTATCAAATTTTCCTTGTTTACGTTTTTGTAATTTATCCGTGAGGTGTTCGCAAACATCTTCATTTCCTTTGAAATCTTTCAAGCAAACGTTACACGATTTAACATGTGGATAACATTTTCCCATCGATATATGTATATTTAATCCCGTATTTGTCGCAAATTTTTTATAACAGTCTTTACATTGATAATTTAACTCTCCGGTATGTTCTTTCATGTGAGCTTCCAACGATTCCTTTTTAACCATACTTTTCTGACAAACGTCACAAGTATACTTTTTGGGTAAAACGTTATCTTGAAGACCGTGAACGCCTTGTTCGTGAGTTCTCAAATGTGTCATTCTTTTAAACGATGTACCACATATTCTACAAATGTGAGGCCTTTCCTCCGAATGTGATAATTTATGATTTTTTAATGTCATAGAATAAGCAAATCTTTTACCACAAAGTTCACAAATGAATTCTTTGTCTTTATAATTATAATGAGTGAAATAATGTCGTCTAAGTGATCTGAGGGTCGTAAATGCTGCGTTACATTGATTACAGGTATGCGTTTTGGGTGGTTTCTGATGAATCAGCTGATGAGAGACTAAAGATGACTTATAGGAAAATTGTTTTCCACAAATCGGACATAAATGCCCTTGTCGCCTATGGGTTGTTAGATGAGCGTTGAGTGTTTTCTTTTGTGTAAACGTTTTATCACAATATTCGCAATTGATCAATGATTTTTCATTAAATATCTCGACATTTTGTACCGGCGGCGGTGGTGGTGGTGGTGGCGGTTCTAAATCCTTGGTTGTTGTTACGTCTTTTCGTGTTTGAAATGTTTCATGTATTACAGGTACGGCATTTTTATCATCTGTTTTCCTTTTAAATTTCGAACCGTAAATGGCTTCTTTAATTTCACTCAGACTTAAATAAGATAAAGAACTTAAATTTTTAGATTCTTTTTTACAACTAAACCTTTTCAAATGTCTCGTTAGGGAAGCTTTCGACGAAAACATTGATAAACAATGAGTGCATTTAACCCATCTTTTAAATGGTATATTAACAGTTCTTTTTTTAAATATAATTGCTCTCATTAAATTAACTTGAGTTTCTCCATAAGAAAGCGTTTCATCTTCTTCTAATGACTTGAGCCTGTTTTCAGTAGAATTGGTGTCATAATTATTTGTTTTATCTGTTGTAAATTGATTACCCGGGTCTAGGTATCTGGAAAAAAATGATAACGTATCTTCAATATCGCGTTTACCATCCTATTTTTTGTCGATATCAAAAAACTTATTTACTTATGTAAAACACACAACAATATTTTCCAATAATGTTAATAAATAATTTTTTTTTTTTTTTTCGAGGCAAATAATTTAATAAATATTTAAAAAAAAAAAAAAAACGTATATATATATATAATAAAAGAATCTTGGTAATTTTACAGTTACGGGTAACAATTAAATAACTAAAAAAAAAAATAATTAAAAAACTATTTTTTAAAAATGTAATTAAGACTAATTAGTCAAACAAAACAACAATAACTAAAACTTAATGTAACTTAATGATGACTCTAATTCATTTAAAATACATTTATTATTTAAAAAATAATAATAAAAACAATTTTGGAACAAAAAAACATAACAAATATTTTAAAAATTTCAATTTATTCTTCTTTAAATACGATTCGTTAATAATAATAATAATAATAATTATTAACATAATATTTTAATAAAATATTAAGCGACTAGATAAATAATATAAATAAATAATTGTCTATTTACATAAGTAAATAATTATTAATTTCAATGATAAAAAATAAATTTTTCATAGCGTTCGACTAGTGTTATCAAAAAACAATTGTTATTATTATTATTATTATTAGGTAACTCTGTTATGTATCTTCCTGTGTTTTTTCATATCCCCAATTTGAGCAAATCCCCGTCCGCAAAAGTTACAAATGTGAGGTTTTTCACCCGTGTGAGTTCTCGTGTGTAACATCAATTGTTCAGACCTTCTAAATCTCTTATCGCAATACGAACAAGGATAAGGTCGACTATCGGAATGAACGGCTTGATGATTTTGTAACGTGTTTTTAGCTTTAAACGCTTTTCCGCATTCGTCGCAAACGAACGGACGTTCGTCCGTGTGACACGTTCTAAAATGTTGCTTTTTATCGCAATTAAAAATAAACGTTTTATTACATAGTTCGCATTCGAAATTTCTCGGTTTGTCTTTCCTTTGTATTTTTTCCTTTTTCGAGTAACGAGTACTCTTTTCGCCGGGTATTTTATTACGTTTCGATTTGACGTGAACGCAAGGCTCTTGTCCAGGTTTGAATTCCGCGTGACAAATTTTACAAGATGACGTTTTACTTTGACATTCTCCCATAGTGTGATGAACGTTCAAACCCATTTGTGACGCGAATCCTCTCCAGCATTTGTTACATTGAAATGGTAATTCTCCCGTGTGTTTTCTCTTATGCACTTCCAAACGTTCGCTCGTCGTGAATGAATTATCGCAAGAATCGCAAGGAAAATTCCTCGCCATTTTCGACTGGTGAACCCCGTGAACTTCTTTCTGATGCTGTTGCAAATGACTTGCTCTCTTGAACGATCCCTGACACATTTCGCAATAATGGGGTCGAAGATCTGAATGTGCCGACATGTGATTTTTTAAATTGATCGTCGTCGTGAATTTTTTACCGCAAATCTCGCAAACGAAATTTTTATCCGTGTCGTGAGTTTTCAAATGATTTTTTAATCCTCTGGCATTTTTGAACGCGCTCATGCATTGAGTGCATTTGAAATTTCTAGGCATGTCCATGTGTGTGTATTTATGAGTATTATAATTGGATTTAAACGTGAATTCTTTACCGCAAATGTCGCAAACGTGTTTTTTCGGAAATGGCGAATGTAAAGCTTTGTGATGTGCCGTTAAATTATATTTTTTTGCAAATATTTTCGAACAAACATCGCATTTGAAACCGTTTTCTTGAAAGTTAGACCCAATATCAAAATCATCCGATTTTTCTACGACGTTCATCATCAAATTTTCATCGTGTTGCGAATTCGTTTGTTTTTCTAACTGTGAATTATTTTTCATACGAAGTACAGTTTTTCTATTATCCTCAATTTTTTGATTCGTTTCATTATTTGTTTCGATATTAAATGATTCCACGGACCTGTAATAAATTTTATAAGGATATTCAAACGGAAAAAAAATGATTTTATCTCTAACGTGAATTATTTAAACAATAAACAGAAAAATTTAAATTATAAAAATAAAATCACTTACTCGTTTTGTTTTTTTTTTAATTATTGAATTTAATCAATGACTTTTTACTCTTATCAAAATTTTTTACCGTTAAAAATTCAATTTCGAGGATGTACGATTAAGAAAAGGATTTTTTTTTAAATGGGGGGAAAGAGGAGAGTATGAAAAAAAAATCCTACGAAACATAAAATTTTATTTAAAACAATTTGAAAAATAATAAGAGAAAACATTGTCAATACAAATAAACGTTCTTGACCGTTATTTTTTTTTAATAATTTGACTTGTAGTAACTGGGGGGGGGTGTGTTTGTGTGTGGGGGGGGAGTAAATCAGCAATAGTAACTGGTGGTGGCTTACCCAAAATAAAATTTATCAAAATTTATTTATTATTATTATTATTATTATTAAAATCTTTATTCATTTCATATATTTTTTACTAAGCAAACTTTTTTTATTAACACAAACAACCACCATCCTTATATCGATTAGGAATTGTATGTCAGATAAGTTATATCTACAAAATCCGCTTTCTCTTCTTTTTTAACGGAAACGGGTAAATTTTCAGGTATGTTTCTTTCTTCGTTTTTACGATGAGTTTTTTTATGTTTTTTACAATCTCCCGGTTGTGAGAAAGCTCGTCCGCAAATATCACACGCGTATGGTTTTTCACCCGTGTGTGTCCTCATGTGAAGTCGAAGATTGTAGGGTAATCGCAAGCGTTTCCCGCATATTTCGCACTTGTAAGGCCTTTCGTCGGTGTGCGTTTTCCTGTGAGCGTACAGACCGCTTTGAGCTCTGAATCCGGCTCCGCAAGTTTCGCATTTAAATGGTTTTTCTCCCGTGTGTATCCGCCTGTGGGTATCTCTTTGGCACTTTAAAGCAAACGTTTTACCGCAATAATCACATTCGAAATCTTTTTTACCCCTGTGAACCCGTTGCTTGTGAAGATAAAGTCCGCTTCGTCCTTTAAATTCGTTACCGCATTCTTCGCACGGGTACCTCAGGGAAAGATGTATGACTCTGTGATTACGCAAACTATTTTTACTCGAAAACGTCGCCCAACAAACGTCACATGTGTAAGCTCTGTGACCCTCGTGAACGTTTTGAACGTGCTGAAGAAGCAATTGTTTGTATTTGAAAACTTGCTTGCATTCGGAACATTCAAACATTTCAGATTCCATGTGTTCCTTCATGTGCAAGTTAACGGATTGTATGTCCGCGCATTCTTTCCCACATTCGCCGCATATAAATTCACCTTCTTCCTCTTGCGACACTTCTATAATTGCATATTCGTCTTTTAAAACGGATATACTTGTTTCGCACTCGACATTCTCTTCTTCCCCTTCTTCCAATCCGTTACATTCGACTTCTTCGATCGGCATGACGATCATGTGAGATCCATCGGAGGGTTCCATTTTGATGTTATCGACAATCGTTATATCCTCGCACTCGTCCTCGCCCTCGCCCCCCTTCATGAGAGCTTCGTTTTCTTCTTCCGCATGCATTTTCTCATGTTCCAACAAATTATCTTCGTTTTCGAAATTTATACCGCAGCAAGAACACACGAATATTTTCATTTCTTTTTTGAGTTTGTGCATGAGCATGTGATCTATGTAAAAACTATGTTGCGTGAATTTTCTATTACACAACTCGCATATCCAATCTACCGAATGGATATGAGTGAGTTTATGCCTTTTCCTCGCTCCGTACGATGAAAAAACATTTCCGCATAGGGAACACGGGTAAACCGCCGAATTATTTCTGCTATGAGTGTTTACGTGTATTTTAAGGTCTTGCAAGGTAGCGAACGTAGCCCCACATATATGGCAAACTCTTTGGGAATCGTCGTTATTATGTAATTTTAAGTGGGCCTCATACCACGTTATATTCGAATAGCTTTTTAAACAAATGTTGCAGCGGAACAATTTTTCCTGGCTGCTATCAAAAAGGTCATGAAGTTGAGCGGAATCTAAAACTTGCTTTTCATCCTCGAACTCATCGTTTTCTTGTTTGATCTCGGCCAGAATAGATAACAGATCGGATCTGGAAAAGAGAAGGGTCTATAGTGACTAAATATCTAAACAAAAGGAAATTGATTGGTGGTGGTTTTTTTTTTTTTGACGACCTTTTATTACTATTATTATTATTATTATTTTAAAAAAACATATTTTCTTGTTTCATTTCAATTATGTATATATTTTGACTCTGATGCAAACATTTTAAAACGTGACAACGTTCTTTATCGATAAAAAACATGGAGAGAAAAAAAAAAAAAAACAAAAAAAAAACAATAACTACTAATTATGTTTTACCTTTTTTCAAACGCAATTATGTTTACTACAAAAAAAAAAACCTCTCTTCTAGTTATTCACACGCACAAAAAAAAAAAAAAAATAATCATCGAAACATATTTTTTTACGTAAACAAGTAATGGATTCCGCTTAATTTATGTAAACAAACAAAATGACCGACGACGGACGATTCGCATTGTCTAAAATCTCTCTCTCTCTCTCTTTTAATAATAAAATCTCGACGTGACGTTTGCTAAAATCAAAATTTTGTCATCAAACTCGCGTGACGCTCTCGCCATATGTCAATTTCATGAGTTTTTTTTTTTTCTTACAGACATTATTTTGGAAGAAAGCAATGGAAACTACAAATCATTCAATCGTGACGTTTCGTGGATTTCGAAAAAGGATTTCTTTCCTGGAGGATGGCGAGACGAGACGAGACGAGACGCGGGATCAAAAACGGTTAAGGTAGGAAAAATAAAAAAAATCATTCGCGTATTTGTTTGGGATTTTTCGCGACGTCTTTTCCGCCATGTTTCGACAACTCGTGTTTTTTGAGGTATCGCTTTTGTGAAAAACTATAGTCGCACATGGAACAAGAAAAGGGTTTCTCATTCGAGTGAACGTGTTTGTGCCTGTTCAAATCGCATTTCACTCCGAACGCTTTCCCGCACACGTCGCATTTGTGCTTTTTCTCTCCCGTGTGAGTCGTCAAATGACCGTTCAATTGAGTTTTCCACCTGAATTTACCCGGACAATAGGGACACCGATGAGGGAAATCGTTCACGTGAACTTTGCTGTGTATGCACAGCGACGCCATAGTTTTAAATTTTTTCCCGCACGCGTGACACACGTACGGACATTCTCCCGTGTGAGTCCGCCTGTGATCTTCTCGAACGGATCTCTCGGGAAATCCTTTCCCGCACAAATCGCATATCCAATCCCGTCTTCCCTCGTGAACGTTTCTCACGTGACGTACCAAAGCTCCTTTTTTATTAAGGGATTTACCGCAAACGTGACAAATGAACAAACCCAATCCGAGATGAGTTTTCTCGTGACGCTTTAATAATTTTTCGTTGTGAAAAATTTTTTCGCATTTCCCGCATTTCCGCGAATCCGATTCTTTTTTTACACCCATCCCGGTACTATTTTTTTCAATTGATTCCTTTATGTCAACAACAACAACATCCAAAGGTTCCTTCTTTATCCTCGGCACTCTCATGGTTTTCAAGTCGATACTCGCCGCCGACAACCTGTAACGTCAAGGTCGAATTTATTTCAGATAAGGCCTCAACGATTTCTTCCGTTACATTAAATTTTATTAGAACACTCTTCGTAAATTTATCAATCGCGATTTTCCAGGTTTAACCAAGATATGGATATTTCATTATTATTATTATTATTATTATTATCATTTTGAAAAGAATTCAGAAAAAAAAAAAAGGTTATGAAAAAATAAATATTTATTTATTTCATTATTTATATCATCAACTTTAAAACAAAAAAAAAAAAAAAAAAAATTAAAAAATTAAAAACTAAACGCATATATTAGGTTCAGTTTGGTTTGGTAAAATTAAATAAGGAACTGTTAGAGAAACCGGTACCGGCATTGACAAATCGACATTCGAAGATTCCATGGGTTGCTGCTGTTCCACCACGTTTTTACCACCACCACCACCCCCCTGTTGATCTTTCAAATGCGATTTGGTGTGTCTTTGAACGTATTTTTTACAAGTGAAAGACATTCCGCAAAACGCGCAAACGAAATCCTTCGATTTATTATGTATCGGCCTGTGTCGGGTTAAATCCCACCGAACGCCGAAACCTTTTCCGCAAATATCACAAAAATGTTTTTTCTCCCCGGTGTGCATGGTCAGGTGACCCAAAAGCTGTTGTTTGAATCGGAACCTTTTCGGACAGAACGTGCACTCGTGCGGAAACGAATCCGTGTGTATTTTCCTATGCGTGCACAACGACGCCATAGTTTTGAACGCTTTCCCGCACGTGGGACACACGTAGGGACATTCTCCCGTGTGTATTCTCCTGTGATCGTCTCTCACGCTTTTTTCCATGAACGCTTTCCCGCACAAATCGCATTCGAAATCTCTCTTGTTCTCGTGAACCGTTCTCACGTGTCTTTGCAACGCGTAATTGTGTTTGAATTCTTTTCCGCACAAGTGACATATGAATTGTTTTTTCCTCTCGTGTGTTTTCCCGTGTCTCTCGAGATTTTTCTCCGTCGTGCAAATCTTTTCGCACTTATCACATTTGAATTTCCCGGGTTTTTTCAACGACGACGACGACGACGATCTCATGTTAAACAATTTCTTTTTCCTTTTCCTTTTCCTTTTTTGTTTTTTATCATCGTCACACTCTCCTCCTCCTCCTCCTCCGTCGGATTCTTCTCCGTTCCTTTCCGACTCTCGATTCGACGATTCTTCTTTAATCATCGTTTGTAAAGGGAGAGATATAAGTACTTCGATGTTTTGAGTTTCACTTTTTGAATTCTCTTGATAGAGGATCCACGAGCGATACCTGAAAGATTAAGTCAATCGTTTCACTCATTGCCGTCACACACACGGACACGCACGCACATGCCCAACGCATTTTTTTTTTACTTTTTAAAGATATTTTTATTCATTCATCTTTGGGTTTTTTTTTTTTTTTTTTTTTTTGTTTTGTTTTTTAGTATTCAATTTTTTTTTTTTTTTGTTGTCATTGGTTCAATACCAAAAGCAATTCCGAATGTGATTTAAGATGATTTAACAAATATCTCTTTTGTTTGAATTTCCTTCCGCAATAATCGCATTCGAAACTGTTAACCGACGTGTGAACGAACAAATGACGTTTGAGCTCTTGTTTGACTTCGAATTTTTTATCGCACAATTGACACGCGAAAGGTTTTTCCTTCGTGTGGTGCCGTCTCGTGTGATGAATCCTCTGTTGATTGAATCGAAATCTCTCGTCGCAATAATCGCACTTGAGCACCTTGCTGTCGTAGTGTAGCTTTTGATGAGATCTCAACGAGCCCGTCGTTCGAACTTTTTTCCCACACGTGTTGCACTCGAACGGATACTCCATCGTGTGTATTCTAAAATGCTCTTTCAATTTTGATTTCTCTCCGAAACACCGACCGCACGTGTCGCATATGAATTCTTTTAGTTTTTCGTGCACGAGTTTCACGTGTCTTATGTAACTGTGGAGCGAGGCTATCGTTTTCCCGCAGAGATTACACGTCGTCGCGTTCGTTTGATCGAAATTATTCCTATGATCCGTTCTCAGGTGTATGGAAAAACTCCTCGATATGACTTTTTTACAAAGCGGACATTTTATCGAATCTTTGGGTTTTGCATACGTCACGGGAGGACTCGAATTTTTTTCATCTTCTATTTTCAATTGCATTAAATTCCCCGATAAATCTCTCATGACGCATTTGATTTCGTCTTTCGATTTCGTTTCTTCCTTATCGCTCACTTCGATATATTCAATTTCGAAAACCGTGTACGCCGCCGCCGCCGCCGCCGCCGCCCCCGCGGTGTTTTCCAACGGAGTCTCACCGTCCTGACAGACAATTATTCTTTTCTCATTCAATTCCTCCGAATTGATTTCTTCATCGAATCTCTCATCTGAATCCGTCGGCTCTTCCGTTTCGTTCGTCATCACATTATCAGTTTCATCTTGTTCCTCCAACCTGTAAGATTTGGACCTTGGCTCAGTATAATATAAGGTCTAAAAAAACTTCTTTTTTTTTTTTTTTTTTTTTTATGCACGTGTATCATGATTGCTTTAATTTTTTTTATTAGTTAAAATTATGATTTTTGAATTTTACATTTTTGTACTTTTACCATAAACCGTTTCTGACAACGACAACAACGACAACAAAATGACGACACTTGGAACTTAATTCCACGTTTATTTTAAATAGAATATTAATAATAATAGTAATAACATTACGATATAATAATCTTCTTTATCACTATACATATAAATTTGTTTCGAAAGTATATTTTGCATTTCCTTTAGGCATTGCACTTTCCAACATAAGTTCAATAAATAATAACAATAATAGTAATTACGAGTGACAGGCATTGCATCATTTAAAAAAAAAAAAAAAAAAAAGTTAAAAAAATCAGGTAGATACAGAACATACAGAAAGTTAAATGTTAAGTACAAAAAAAAGATAGATAGATAGATAGATAAAGAGAATGAGAGAGTGAGAGAGACACATTCATTTCGATTCTTCTTTCTTGTGCCTCGTTTTCTCGTGACTTTTCAAATATCTTTTTTGACCGAACGAAAGGCCGCACGTCAAGCACAGAAAAGGTTTCTCTTGCGAATGCACCAATTTGTGACGAGTCAAATCGTTTTTCACACCGAAACCTTTTCCGCACTCGTCGCAAAAGTGTTTTTTTTCACCCGTGTGAGTCGTGACGTGACTCAACAACTGTTGCCTCCATCGAAACCTTCTCGAACAGTACGCGCACGAGTGAGGAAAGGAATCCGTGTGAGTTTTCCCGTGGATGTACAGGGATGCTTTCGCTTTGAACGTTTTACCGCAAGTCGTGCAAACGAACGGTCTCTCACCCGTGTGTATCCTCCTGTGATCTTCTCTCGCGGCTTTCAAAGCGAACTTTCTACCGCATATGTCGCACTCGTGTTCTTTTATACCCTCGTGAACGTGTTTGAGGTGATAGGAAAGTCCCGTGGAATGACTGAATTGTTTACCGCAAAGGTGACACGTGAAATATTTTTCCGAATTTTTCAAATTTTTCGATTTAACTTTTCCCCTTTTGATTTTGTGTTCGGTTATCACGTGATTTTCAAACTCGGATTTTTCCAGCAAGTTTTTCTCGCACAAAACGCATTTTCCGCCGTGTATTCGAACCACGTGATCCCAAATCGATCCATCACTTTTAAACTTCCCGCATTCGCAACGACACAATTTGAATTGTTGTTTTGCCGACGACGTATGACTTTGAACGTGTTTAATAAACTTTCCCTTGTTACCCCATTGAATCCTATCGCAATGTTCGCAATGTAGTATATCGAGAGAATGATCTCGAAATAAATGATCGGCTAAATCGAAAGGTTTTTCGCACGTATAAGAACAATAAACGCAACTTCCCCGAAGTCTCTTCCAAGGGAATATTTTCGTAGACTTTCGATCGAGTTGTAAAGTTTTCCACCTGCAAAACAAATCTTCAATTCATACTCACGGTACCCTAACAACAAACTCAACAAAAACAACAACAACGACAACGACAACGACAACGACAAGGACAACAAAAAATTCAAAACAATTTAATGTAAACAAAACAACAACGAACAAAAACCTAAGGCTAAAAAATTTTCTGTTTATTAAGTACAATTAAAAAAAATTATTGCACGTAATTTCACGACCGGGTTGTAAGGCTGCCAACATTTAAAAAACAAAAAAAAACAAAAAGTAAAACTTGATCGTTTATTGCACTGATAACACGCATTTCATTATCGTCACGTGGAAAACGCGAGGGATTTCAATCCCTCGTCAAAATTGCAAATTCCCGGAAACTGGATTTTCAATTTCCGGATGATGCGTTTTCAAATGAACCCTTAAATATTTTTTAACGCTGTATTTGTTTCCGCAGTGCGAACACGTGTACGGTCTGTCGACGGAATGGATTTCCATGTGACCATTCAATTGAGATTTCGTTATGAATCTTTTACCGCAAATTTGACATCCGTAGGGTTTTTCGCCCGTGTGTATGGCCACGTGATTGTTTAACCTTTGCCTCGTGCGAAAGGATTTGTTGCAAGAGTGACACTTGTGAGGTGCGTAATCCGTGTGCGATCTCCTGTGCACGTACACGCAATTGGCCGTTTTAAATGTTTTACCGCAAATGTGACAAACGTAGGTTCTTTCTCCCGTGTGAATCGTTCTGTGATCGTTTCTCGTGTTTTTCGTCGCGAACGATCTCCCGCAATATTCGCAACTGTACCTTTTGATTTTATCGTGAACTTCTCTCACGTGACGCGAAATGTCTTTTTTCTCAATGAAACTTTTACCGCATATGTGACACATGTGAGACCTGTCACCCAAATGATTTTTCATGTGTCTCGCATATCCCTGCTTCGTGACGAGTCTTTTATTGCACAAATCGCATATTATCCCATTTTTTTTCGACGTCTTATTATCGTCGAGCCAATATAAAAACTCGTCCTCATCATCATTATCATGAACATTTTCAATTGTTTTCCCAACGAGTCCAACGGTCAAATCATTTATTTCCGCGTAATTATTTTTCTCGTCAAACGTTGACACGCACCTGTAAAAGAGGGGGGTGTAATGAATACCATTGCATTCGATTTTTTTCTTTTCTTTTCTTTTCTTTTCCTCTTTGCCTTTTAATAGTATAACATACACCCCACCCCCACCAATCAATCAATCAATCAATCAATCAATCAATCAATCAATCATAATAATTTAATATTAAAACACAAAACTTTTAAAAAAATTCACAAAAAAAAAAAAAAAAAAAACTTATTCGATTCGATAAATCGTTCGTTCGCAGCATTTCTACCCGTTTATTAAAAAAAAAAAAATTCGCGTCGATGATTCTTATAAAATAATAATAATAATAATAATAATTTTCATCATAATAATTACAAGTATAGACATACATATAATTTTTATTTAACTTTTCCATTATATATATATAAAATTTTTTTTTCTCTCTTTCGAATGACAACCTTTCGCGCCTTTTTCCAAAAAATAAAAAATAAAAAAATAAAAAATAAAATAAATAAAAATAAAAGAAAAGTGGAACAAGAATAATTTCACATGTCTTCGTTTTTCAATACTAATTCCACGATCGTGGGCTCGGGTTGACCCACCGTTTCGATTCTCGCTTGTATCACGTTCACGTTGACGTGATGATTTTTCACGTGGAGTTTCAAATGACTCGAATTATTGAAACCTTTCCGACAGTAATCGCAATAGTAACGAAATTTATCGCTGTGAATCCAACTGTGTGCTTTCAAATGAAGTCTCGTTTTGAAATATTTTCCGCACGATTCGCACTCGTAGGGCCTTTCTTCCGTGTGCGCGGACGCGTGTTGATCCAAATGTTGCCTGGTCCGATACCTTCTCCCGCACACCATGCACAAATGCGGGTAGTTCAACGTGTGCGTTCTCTGATGTATTTTCAAACCTTGGAGCTGTGCGAAACACTTGCCGCAATTTTGACAAACGTACGATTTGACTTCCGAATGGATTTTCATGTGACTCGAATAATTCGATGCATCGCGAAAATCACGTCCGCAAACGTCGCATTTCGCGACGACGACTCTCTCGTGAACGCGACGTATGTGAGCGTGAAGGAGGTGCACTTTTTTAAATTCTTTCGCGCACAAGTGACATATAAGCGATGATGAAGGTTTGTCGTCGACTGATGATAATATTTCCATAATGTCTCTCTTATCGAGTTTCGACAAATTTCCCCTCCCGTCGTCGTTGTCGTGAACGTCGTCGTCACCGTCAACGCTCATTTTATTTTTTTGTTTCTTTTTCTTCAACGTCGTCTCCGTTTTAAATTTCAATAATTCATTTACCACGTCATCATCATCGACAACCTCATCCCCATCCTTAATAATAATTTTTTTGTCCTTTTCCTTTGTATTTTTTTTTTTTGACGTATTCTTTCTAACAATAGGTTTCCTGTAAAACAAACGTTAAAATTGATAACCCAACCTAAGCAATTGCTTTGGTTTAGTGAACCGTTGTATGAAATCGAAAACCGGTTGGTTAGTGTGTTTGTGTCTGTGTACGTGTGTGTGTGTGTGTGTGGGTGCCAAAGTACTAAGTAGTAAGATATATTTATATCCATGATTTTTAACGGTTTTTTAAAAAATATCATTACGTTAGGTAGGTAGGTAGGCAGGCAGGTAGTTAGACATCGGGAAAACTACTACGCGTGATGATGATTTTTCAAATGCGCCCTCAATCCGGACAATTGATTGAAACCTTTATCGCAGTGGGGGCACGGGTGGAGCCACAATTCTTTTCCACGTATCCAACAATTGTGCATACTCAATTCGTTTTTAACGTTGAAAAATTTCCCGCACTCTTCGCACTGATGCGATTTATTATTATTATTTCCCCCCGCGTGTTTCATCGTGTGCAATTCGAAATGTTGTTTTCTCCGGAATTTTTTCGGGCAAAACGTGCACGAATATGGATATTCGGACGAGTGAGAGGGCATGTGCATTCGCAATCCCTGCGGTTGAACGAATCCCTTTCCGCATATTTGACACATGTACGATTTGATTCCCGCGTGTATCAACAAGTGTTGCTTGTAATTGGACGTGTCCGTAAACGTTTTATCGCACACGTCGCATTTGGCTTTGACTATCCTTTCGTGAACGCTTTGAACGTGCCTGTGAAGAAAACTTTTACTACCGAACGTTTTATCGCATATTTGACAACTCACGAGTTTTTTTTCAAACGGGTTTCCCCCTTCGAAACAATCGTGTTCGGTTTTCATGTGCGTGGACAAATTCGTTTTCCCCATTATTTTCCGACACAGAAAACATTCCACGTACGGCGTCGATTTGATTCTTTTCCACGATGATAAACCGCCGGACATTTTCATGACTCTGAGCCTTTCGGCTTCTCGTATAATCGAATCAATGTCTTCGTCGTCAATCAAATCGCTCAAATCCTTTTCGCCGATCTCGATCGTATCACTTTTACTCGATTTCCGTCTCCCATTTTTTTTATTTTTACGTCGTGGTAGCAATTTTTTATTATTTTTATTATTTTTATTATCACGAAACGATTCACTTTCCAGGAAAAGATCGATATCGAAATCCCCAATCCTGAGAACGTTCCTAAAAAAAACAAACGGTGAAAACCAAAACACGTTCGGGAACAACAACTTTATTGTCGTTTCAACATTACATTATTAATTATAGCATACATAAAAAATTTTTTTCTCGAGTTTAAAAAAAAAAAGAAAAAAGGGGAAAAACTTTAGCTAAACATTTTTCATGTGAATTTCGGCGTGTAAATAAAGAGAGCTTTGAGTTCGAAACGCGGATTTACAAATCGTGCATATGTAAGGTTTTTCTCCTCCGTGGATTTGCCTATGTTCGTCGCATATAATTTTCTCGGGAAACAATTGATCGCAATATTCGCATTTGTAAGGGAATTTCAAAGGCGCACCGCCACCATCATCATTATCATTATCATTATCATCAACATCCCCGTCATCGATTTTCCCGTGAGCACTCAACGAATGTTCTTTTAAACCTTTTTCGCACAGGTATTCCTTTCCGCAAAGTTTGCACACGAATATGTTTATGGGTTTGTGTGACGTTATGTGAGATCTGAAATTCATCATTCGTCCAAATTTTTCCCCGCATATTTTACAACAAAATAATTTTTTACTTTTCCCCTTCCCGTCACGCGTCGTCACGACTTCGATTTCTTTCACGTGATAATTGACAATTTGACTCTGACGACATTTTCCGCCGCAATCGTCGCAGGGAAATTCGTCGTCCCTTCCCGACTCGTGACTTTTCAAATGTTTTTTCAAATTGTTACTCCTGTTCGACGTGTGACGACATATTTTACACCTGTAAAATTTCTTAATTTGTCCTTCGATGTTTTCCATAACGATTTCCATTCTCGTCAAATGACTCTTATCGTCTCCATGACTTTTCCTATATCTTTTACCGCAATTCTCGCACTTGTACGCCACGACTCTCTTATGTATTTGCAAATGAGTTTTCAAATTGTTGCTACGATTCGTTTTGTGTCCGCATAATTTACATCTGTAAATGCTTTTTAAAATTCCGTTCGATCCAAGAACGGATATCGATTCCATTTCTTTGGGAAATTTTCTTTTTTTATTTTTCGTTACAATTTCACACTTTCCTTCTTTCATCCTCCGTTCCGACCTGTAAAATGAAACGTCCAGTTTTGGTAATCTCCCCTTGAAATCCCACATCCGCATCCATCTCTTCTTCTCTCTTAATCCATTTATTTATTTATTTATTCCGCCACCACAAATAGTAAAATTAAAACGATGCTACTAAAATTGTTATTGGCTTCACTTTAAAACTATTTTAAAGTTTAAAATTTTTTCAATTACCGCTTTTACATTATTTATACAATCAAAAAAAAAAAAAAAATACTACTAAATCATTTTTAAAGTTAACGTACATAACTAATTTTTAAAATCAATAAGTTTTACATATTCGAATACATAATATACAGTACATAAAATAAAAAAAAGGGGGGGAGGGGAGGGGAAAACTTATTTAGAGTTATTACATATACAATACAAATATGGGTATAGTAAACTTTTCATAAATTCTCACGTACCATAGGAAAAATTACAAATTTGGTACGTTAAACAACAACAACAACAATCATGTTGATTAATCTAAATTTTAAATCTATTTAAAAACAAAAAAAAACTATTTTCCCATTTTACAATTTTTAAATAATATTTACAATTTTAATTTAGTCAAAAAAAAAAAAAAAAAAAAAAAAAATTCCGCGGGGGGAGGGGCAGATAAGGGGAGGGGGAAAATAACCGTTAAATCGCGTTCGATGCGTCGTCACAATTCAATTATTTTATAAAATTTTTCGTAAATTTATTTAAAAAAAAAAAAAAAAAAAGAATTAAAATATAAAATCGTTTCGTTAAGACGAGGGTGATAGGGCGGGGGCGGGGGCGGGGGGGAAAGAAACGCGCGTTAAAGTGAATAAGGTAAACCACCAGTCCCATTAACTATGTAAAATAATAAGCGTCAATAAAAGTGCAAACTACAAAAGGCCATTATTATTATTATTATTTACTTAGGCAATTTATATATATATATATATTAATTGATGCATGCCAAATCAAATAATACACATAACAGTCGAGTTTAATAATAATAATAAAATAAAAAAAACAAGGTTTCATATTTTGTTTTTAAAAAAATTCAGGTACGAAATTTTTTTTTTTTTTTTTTTTTTCACGCGGTGTGTTAAATTAAATTTAAAAAAAAAAAAAAACCACACATATTATGTGGACCGAAAAAAAAAAAATTTGAAGTGCAAAATGTATTCAATTAATTATTTACAAATCGATTTTCAAAATTATTTTGATTTATTCACAGACATAAAAAAAAAATTCTTATTTACACTTTGCACCTCTGGGGGGACGGGGACGGGGAGGGGAGGGGGGTAAAAGAAAAATATTATTAAATTCCATTCGTGATAAGTATTTATCACACATATGTGTGTAAATTATTGTATGGAAAATAATAATATTTTTCTTTTTTTAAAAAACTAATATACATAAAATATAAATCTTACCTTTCTTTATCTTCCTCATCTTTGGAATTAGTAGTTGCAGTCTTATCAGTTTTAGAGGGCACAATTTTACATTTTGTTTTAGACTAAAAACAAAAGCATAAAAATTACTTAATAATTTTTATCATTTCGAATAAATTAAATTTATAAATAATTCATTTTTATGTATATTCGTATAAGGTATCTAATTATTAACTCACTAAAATTTTTTTCTTTATCGGTGTAGCTTTATTTTTTTCCGGTTTAATTTTACTATGTATTAATGGCTCATCATCCGAATCTACAATTTCAGTTACTCCTTCTAAATGACCATCTTCGAATATCTTCAAAATAAAATAAATTCATGTGATTATCGGGCACAAGCACAATTTTATTCATTTTCAAGAATAATTCTAAATGAATAGTCATCAAAATTAAGATTTTTACCTCACACGTTTTAGATTCTTCTACTGACTCTTGCATTGCTCTAAGTTTTTTATCAGCTTCTAAACAACTATTTATCATGGAATCCCATGCTATTAAAGTTGAGGCACATTGATAACATAATTGTAAGGGTAAAGTATCTGTTGAAGACACCTGTTTGAATGAGTAATAAGAATGAAACATTATTTTTCATCAGGGGGATAAACAATTGCTCAAATGTTGTATCGGTTTTGTAAATCAAATTTTAAATCACTATGAATGCTTGACAGTTTATTTGTTTTATTGTAATCATTACCTGTATAGGCATATGTTTTTGAATTTTATATTCTAATTGATGCTCTAAACCTTCTCCTTCGTAAATTGGTATAAGGTAATCACTGGAATTAGCACAAGATCTACATAATTGTCCCGTTTCATTTTTTGCAACATTCCAGTTTGTTTGAGATGCAGTTTCAGATTCGTTAGCCGATTCAATTGGCGCGTAGAAGTTTTCTCCTTCAATTATGCCAGTTTCAAGCACATTGGGATTGCCTACTGCCATTTCAACTAAAATGTATATATAATCGAAATGGGTTATTGAATAATTAAAACATTTTTAATAAACGAAAACGCGAATTATATAAAAATATTTCAAAGAAATTTATTATTGTTAAACAATTAAAGTGTTGACACCTTTATGACCCGCTTGGTATCATACGGTTTGGTAAAACGTTTACATAGAATAAAAAAAATTGTTAATCAAATTCAACGGCTATGCCGCGGATTTTAACAATACTACTACTATGGTAGTACTATGATATTTGAATAATATGGTAAATTTAATTTTTAACTAAATAATTATTTTAAGAAAAGAATCCGTTTGTTCACTCACAGTCTTTGTTTTCTTCTTCAGTCATATTTCATTTAAAAAATGGATTCCACAGAAAAAAACAACGCCTATTATATTCTGAGACATTAATGTTGTTCATAAAACAAGTTCGTGGATATTGAATGAGTAAAAAAAAAAAAAAAATCATAAAAACATTACTCTAAACATTATTATTTCATCACGAAATTAACCTCAGCTCATATTTTATAAACAACGCGGTAAAATTTCTTATGAATAGACGCCAAGTATCTCTGGTTAAAAATTATTTAACTCTTATTCCTCAATTGTTCGTTCATGAATTCTTATTTCACGCACATACTATCGATTTTCAGACTCTAATTAAAGGCAATGAGTTTAGAAATAAAAGATAATATGTCACAATTAACGTACGATTTTTTTTTTAAATTAAATTAAATTTGTTTTATTATTAATAATGATTTATTTAAATAAAAGTAAATATTAAATCATTATTTTATTTTACATTTATTAAAAAGTTTTTTATAAGGATTTTTATAAAAACTTTTCTAAAGCAATCAATTTCTTTTTTTTTTTTTTTTAAATGTAGTTTACTTAGCTAACTGTACACTGTTTAAAATCTACGTATTTAAAATTATTTTTATAAATTTAATAATTTTATCGATTAAAAATAATTAAAAAAAAATTTTTTTTTAAAGAAGTGAACACTTTTTTTTTATTACACGTATTTTTTAATAAAAAAATATTTTTTAAATTAATGGTTTTCAAACAGTGTACAGTTAGGAAAACTTAGCCCACAATTTTATGCATCCGTATCCGTTTTTTATTCGGATTAAAATGTAAAAACGCGCCAAATTTTTAAGAAATTAAGGATGAGGTGACGTAGATTTTCAAATTTTACCAATGGTTGAAAATTATTAATTTCAGTTTAGTTATTCGCTATTTAAGAAAATTAAACGAATTTTATGCTGCGAAATAAATTATTGAATTAAAAAAAAAAAAGTGTAAGTATTGATTCGTACATTAAATATTAAATTTTTAAAAAAATTCAATAAATTTTGCCGATTTTGATATTTTTCAGACGTTATTATTAAAAGTAAAAGTAAATGCGCGGAAATTGTATAAAAAATTTTACTTTTTATTTTTTCCTCGAGCGAAATTCTTGTACAATGTCACGCGTCTTGTTTCATTAATTACTCGTTAAATATTAATTATAATATCGAAATCTTTGGTGATGCTCATAATTATGTAAGTAATACATAATTTTATTGAAACAGTTGAATTATTAACCACCGGTAAAAAAAAAAAAAAAAAAGTCAAACTGAAATTTGAATAATCTGTCAGAGACTCGAGCTTCTGATTGGTCTGTTTTTTTATGATCATTTATTTTTATAATCCAAGAAAACATATTGTTAGTCATGCATTATAGTAAAATAATTTAATTTTTAATTAAAATATTAAAATTTTGACTTGATCTCTTTGTAAATTGTATTTCATTACCTTTTGTGACTGATCATTCATTAGTGACTTATAATAATGTAAATTGAATTTTATGTATTTCCACACTTGTGTTTAATTTATGTCTATCAAGTAACATTTTTTTTTTTAAATTTAACCAATTTATTTGTAGTATTTTGCTTTTAAACGTTTTTATTGCATTATCAAAAGCTTCTTTTTTTTTCTTCACAGTATTAATGGCTGCTAGTTCGAAAGAAAATTTATTCAACTTACAACAGATAAATTTTAAAGAAGAGAAATCTAAGACTGACTCGGAACCGAAATGTTCGAATATTTTACAATCTACTGACAAATATGATCCATTATTATTTTGTAGAACTTGTGCGAATGTTGATTCTTGTCTGGTACCAATTTTTAAAGAAGAAGGATTGGATTATAATTTAAATACAAAAATTGAAAAATATTTACCCATTAGAGTAAGTTTAATTAAAATTTAAAACAATTTTTCAATTAACAATAATAATAATAATAATAATATGCAAATTCTATTCAGGTTTCTCAAAATGATGGTTTACCCAATCATTTATGTTATCATTGTGCATCTACATTAATCGCTTGGGATGCTCTAATAGTTGGTTGCGTTAAGGCTGAAAAAAAATTAAATTTATTAAAAGACTCGATTAGAGATAAATATAGTGAAAAAGTAAAATTTTTTATTTTTTTTAATTATAATTTTCTTATATGTGACATAATTGACATTTATTTACAATTCTAGAGTACTGAAGTAGGCGAGGGACTTATTAGTGATAACATTGATAGCGATGATGAACCATTAATTAAGAAAAATAATAAAAATAATAATGAATTAAAGACATCATTCATTGTAAGTTACCATTTTCTTTTTATCAATCGAAATATAATGTAATTGTTTATCGATAAAAGCATTTATTAAGCATTACTATATGATAAAATTCTTTATTATGTATATTGAATCGATTATTTTTTTTTTCATTTACAGGAAAGAAGTCATGAGGAGAAAGATGTTTCAACAAAAAATAAAAATTGTAATGATGATCCTTCATTGGAACTTTTAAAAAATAATTTAGGAAGGTAAGAGTAAATCATTTGAACATAATTTTCTGCCATAAATTACGATTGAGTTTTCAAGCAATCATTTATCGCTAAAAATCATTTTTAATCACTAAATACTTTAAAACATTTAACAATTTCTCTGTAAATAGTTTAGTGGAAACTTTTTAAAAAAATTCTCATGGTAAATTTTAATAGGTTATGGTACCTTAAAATAATATTTCAAATGTTGAGTAGTCGATTGTAAACTCATTTTCAGGAACTGTTGAAGAAAAATTTTTTTTTACATAAATGAAATGTCTGCAACAAGATAAAACTAGTTTTGTTTTCAGATTTGAGAATGAATCAGATTTATCATTTTCAACTTATCAGTATCAATTCAATATACATGTACCTTTTATTAACAAGATATTAAATTTAAATATCTGTGAGAGTTTCTGTTGTGAGAATTGTACAATTATTGAAAATTTAAAACTTTTTTTAACTAAACTTAAAGTTAATTTTTTCAAAGACAAAGAAGCCGACGAGTTAATAAAGGATGGGAATGAATCATTAGTAGGAGAGATCAAATCAAAAATTTCAAAAAATTTAAAATCCCCAAAAAAATTCATTTGTAAAAAATGTCAGGAAGTTTTTCACACAAGACTCGGTTTAAAAAATCACGTGAAAATTCATTGCGATATAAAAAAATTTTCTTGCGAGATTTGCAATAAGAATTTCGGACATCGTTTCAATTTATCTCGACACGTAAAAGTCATACACGAAGGTGTTAGAAATCACGTTTGTTCGGATTGTGGTAAAAGATACAGGTCACACGGTGAGATGGAAGATCATAGAAACATTCACAAAGTTCAAAATAAGATCATTTGCGAAGAATGCGGACGGATTTTTCTCACCAAAGCATCATTTTACCCCCACAGAAAATTTCATCGAATGTCTAAAACTAAAACGGTTCACGGAAATAAATACGGTTGCGACGAATGTAAAAAAAAATTCACTACGAAAAAATCAAGAGATCAGCACATGCTGATACATACGGGAGAAAAACCGATCGTGTGTGCCGTCTGTGGGAAAAATTTTAGAACGAAAGCTAATTTTAGACAACATTCAAAAGTTCATACGAAAATCAGACCGTTCGGTTGCGATCACTGTGGGAAAGCGTTCGCCAGAAAAGATCATTTGAAAATTCACGTTCGATGTCATACGGGAGAAAAACCGTTCGTTTGTGATTTCTGCGGAAGAGGTTTTGCACAAATGAACGATATGAAAAAACACTCTAAATTACACGCAAAAAGCTAACGAGAAATATTTTCAATTATTTAAAATTGTTTTCTTTTAAATCATATAATTGTCAAATGACGCCATCTTAAAAAATTTAGTTTTGTAAAAATTTTCAAAATTCTACTATTTTATAATTAACAATAATCTATTTGAATTTATTGTTGATAAAATTATTATTTAGTCGTATCTTTGTCAAGTCAGTAACTTTTAAAATTTATTTACAACAAAAGAAAATTTACTTACAGGACAAAAAAATTAAGGAAGAAAAAAAAGAAATTAACAATTCATGGAAATGGGGATAAAAACATAAATAATATTGTCGTATTGAATTTGACTAGATGTAAAACTTCATCATCATCATCATCATCATCATCATCATCATTCCAGACAGGATTGGAAAAAGGGAATGGGATAAATTTAAAAAAAATTACTCAGGATAGAGTTTTAGAATCTTTACGTTGTCCATTATGCAGGAAAACATTCGATCATCACACGCTTTTTTTAAACGATTTATATTCTCACTTAATCGATAATTATAAGTTTGATAAAAATTATTTCACAAGTGAAATTGAATGTCGAATTTGTAAATTCAGTTGTGATACATCGGAGGAATTAATTAAACACGTGATGGAACATGCAAAAACTAAATTTCCTTTTAACGCAAGTAGTATCGATGAGAGAAAAATATTGACACAACAAAAAGACGCGATGGGAAATGAAGATGGAAAACCCGTTTGTTTAATATGCGGGAAAGTTATATCGACGAAATACTCGATGAAACGTCACATGGATACTCACACGGGGGAAAAAAAATTCACGTGTCATCATTGCGGAAAACAATACGCTCAGGATTCAGGTTTGCAACGTCACGTGACAGTCATACACGAAGGAATACGACGATATAAGTGTCCCATTTGTTCGAAAGTGTTCGATTCAAACGGGGAATTGAAATCTCATCAAGATTCTCATTCCGATCCGAGGCCTTTTCAATGCGATCAATGCGGTCGAACTTTCATTCATCAAAAACATTTGTACCATCACAGAAAGTATCATCACACAGCGAACGGAATGAGACGTCTTTGCAAAGTTTGCAATCGTCATTTTTCAAGTCCGAGCGTTTTGAAAAGGCATCACAAAGCGATTCATTTGGGTTTGAAAGAATTTCAGTGTCACGTATGCAGCGCGCAACTGAGCACAAAACATTATTTGCAAGAACATTTGAAATTGCACTCGGACGAAAGATCGGAAGTGTGCAAATTTTGCGGTAAAACATTTCAAATGACCGGAAATTTAAGGCAACATTTGAAAACGCACATGAGGAAAAGTCAAATTTGTTACGTGTGCGGTAAGGGATTCACGAGGAAATGTCATTTGCTCATACATTTGGGATCTCATAAAGAAATCGAACACCTTGAATGCGAATATTGTCAAAAAGGTTTCATACTTAAAAGTGATTTGGAAAAACATATTAAAAGAGAACACGGATGAAATCAAAATTTCACTAAAATGTAAAATTTCATCGGCTAAATTATTATTATTATTTATAATTATTTTTTTTAATAAATGAAATAATTTATTAGTTTAAAGTACTGAATATGAAATTTTTTATTAGTGATTTTTTATAACTATGTATATTACTTAATTAATTATTAATCAACTTTAATGTTATTAATGCATGCGCATATATGTATGTAAAATGGCTTTCTAATTTGATAAAACTAATACAATTTCGTTTAGCATTTATTAATTTAAAATAATTTATGTATTTCATTCACATTAAATTTAATTATATGTAAATCTTACATTTTCTATCATTAATAAAAGGGTTAATAATTAATTTTGGTGATGGTGATGGTGGTGGTGGTGGTGGTGGTGATGGTATAAGTTGGTAATAGATTTAAGGGGTCTTCATAAAAATTTCTATATATCACAATCGTTTTCTTTCTTTTGTTACAACACTTTGTAATTGTTGCGAAAATCTTTTATTCCAGAGATGAAGTAAAATTTACGATGGGTATTATGTCGACGGATTCGTCGTCGAATCGTTTAATTAACTATTTGGATGATTCCAACTCCGAACCCGAGTCTAAATATAGTCCGAAATTCGAAGAATGCAATTTAAATAATACGGATAAATGTAATCCTAGGGAAAAAATCCAAGAGAAAACGGTTGTAACAAAAGAAAGACGATTTTACAGGTGCGATATTTGTAAAAAAGTTTTCAATCGAAGGTTTAATTTCGAAAGACATTTGTCCGTTCATTCCGGAGATTCGTACACGTGTCACGCTTGCGGAAAACAATACAAAAGACAATCCGTACTCGACAGACACATAAAAATAATTCACCAACAAATAAAATTTGCTAATTTATCTTGTAGTTATTGCGGTAAAGTATTTTCTTCGACTCAAAGTCTCGAAGATCATTTTAGGACTCATACGGGAGAAAGGCCGTTCATATGCGAAATATGCGGAAAAGATTTCAGGGCTAGACCCAATCTCATTGCTCATAAAAAAATTCACACGGGAGAATTACCCTTCGCCTGTTCTCTTTGCGATTATCGATGTCGTCTCAAAAGTACTTTTATAGATCATTGTCAACGTCACGAAGGTACGCGATCGTGCCTGTGTTCGATATGCGGAAAAGGATTCGTTAACAATTACGATTTGATGAAACATAAGAAAACTCATTCGAAAGAAAGGCGATTCTCTTGTTCGTTTTGCAGTTTGACGTTCGTCATGAAAAGATATTTAAAAGTTCATTTGAAAACTCATTCACAAAAAATGGTGGATAATTCATAATAATAATAATAATAATGTTTTTTTTTTTTTAATGAGAAAAATGAGATTTTTGAAGTTTTCGAGGTGTTCGAGGTTTTAAATTAGGAGGATGCTTGGTTATTTTTTTTTTAAGAGGAGTGTAAATTATTTTTTTTCTCCACTACCACCACACCGAAATGATGAAATTTTAAGGTAAGAATTTGCACGTGTTGCTTTAATTTCCCAAAACATATTAAACTAATCGAAACAAAAAAAATTTCTTGTTAATGAAAAACATTTAACTATGCAACATAATAAAGTATGATATTTATATTTCAGAAGAAATATACGTAATGAAACCGAGACGAACCGAAACGGAAATAATTATAAAGATGATAATGTCGAAAAACAACAAGATATCGATGAGTATTTAATCGAATCGATGACTTCGATTACAAATAATAACGATAAAATGAAATGTTTGTCGTCACTCGAACAACAACAGGAAGTGAGTTCCGAAGAGTTTAAATGTAACGATTGCGGAAAAGCATTTAAGGAAAAATCGAAATTATCGAATCATTTAAAAAAACATGGAAGGGAATCGTCGGACGTGGATAAATTGAAAAAATTTTCATGCAGCGTTTGCAATAGAAAATTTAAATTCGAGGACAACGGATTGGCCCACGAGAAAATATGCGGTAAAAAAGAAGGAATGACTCACAAGTGTTCGGTTTGCAACAAACGTTTCGAATCGAAAATCCTTGCCGATCAACATTGGACGTGTCATCACAAATCCTGCGTGTGTCATTTTTGCGGTCAATCATTTTCCAAATCCGAATCTCTCAAGCAACACGTCAAAACCGTACACGAAGAATTCAAATTGGTTTGTCATTACTGCGGTAAAAAATTTTCTAGGAAAGCGAGATTGCAAGAACACCTACAATATCACACCGGGCAAATGGAATTCACGTGTCACGTTTGCGGAAAAGGTTCGACGAATTCGTATTCGTTCGGCATACACCTGGCGACTCACTCTCAAGAAACACCTTACTCGTGTTCGTTTTGTCCGCGAACGTTCAAACACATGAAATACGTTTACATGCACGAAAGATGCGTTCATTTGAAATTGAAATCCGGTCAGAGTTATGCGAAGCCGAAAAAACCGGGGAAAAACGTCGTCGAACGAACGTGTTCCCTCTGCGATAAAACATTTAAAAGAGTAAGTGCACTTTTGATACACAAGCGATCCGTACACGAGGGTAAAAACGGGTACGTGTGTAAATTATGCGGTAAAGATTTCAAATACTCTTATCTGTTGTTCGTCCATAAGAAAAAACATCATTTTCCGGAACTGTGTAAATACTCGTGCGAAATATGCGAGAAACCGTTTCCGGTTAAAACGGAATTGAAAAATCATTTGCGTAAACACACGGGAGAAAAACCCTACGTTTGCGGTCTGTGTGGTAAATCGTATTCGTTTCACGGGTCGTTGAACATGCACAAAAAAACTCAACACGAAAATAAGAAAATATTCAAATGCACCATTTGCGAATGTTCTTATAATTTCAAATCCCATTTAACGAGACACATGAGCGTGCACGTGGAAAAATACGCGACTTTAGATTTAAACCTGAACGAAAACTTAACGTCGTGATGATGATGATGATGATGATGATGATGATATTCTCGAATGAATGGTAGTGGTAGTAGTAGTAGTAGTACCCCCATGATGACTACGTCTTCTCGGGTCGACCATTAATATTTCATCTTTCATCTTTCGTTTGATTTTTGTTGTTGTACGAAACGAAAGGATTATTATTATTATTATTATTGCGTTTGAATTTGTTGTTCTGTCGGCTGGGGTGGTACAAAACCCAAATCGCCTTTTTTATAACAGTAAGATATTCTTTTCGTACTAGAAAAAAATGAAAAAAATTTGATTGTTAAATTGTTTGTTGTTGTTTGTTGTTGTTGTTGTTACAAAATGTTTGTTTGCTTACAGGTAACGTTCTTTTTCAGACATTTCCGCTCTATTTAAAATCTGCAAAAGATTATTTAACAATGCGAGACGTTTGCTAAGTATTATCTCTTCGGATTCTTCGGGGGTTTCGTGTATTCTCAACGCATCTTTAACGGCATTAACGGCTCTGTGCAGGATACCGTACAAACGTCTCGAATTTAATTTCAACGCGGCTATGTCGGCATATAATTTAGCAGCATTCGTTTGACCCGTTGACAATCTTTCGCTGAGTTTTTTTATCTTGGGGGGGGGAAAAGAAACAAAAAACCGGAAATGATTATTTGGCAGCGAAGTAAAAAAAACGTGTGAATAATCATCATCATCATCATTTTATTACTCACTTCTCCATTGGCTTCTTTTAATTTATCATCCGTTTCGTTTAATTTATTTTTAAGGGTTTGACAATATTTTTCCATTTTGTAATATTTTTTAATTTTTTCCTCGTCTTCTTCGCGTTTTTTAATGAGATCTTCGATGACCTGAAATTATTATTATTGTGGTAAATCAACTGGAAGGGGAGCGGGGCGGGGGAGGAGAAATAATAATAATAATAAATTTCTATTGTTTTTATCACCTTGATGAGTGTTAAATTTTTTTTCAACACCATATTTTTTTCCTCTTCAACTAATTGACCGTTAATTTTAATTTCCTGTATTAATTTTTTCATTTTTTCATTTTCTTTTATCATTTCTATTTGTGATTCTTGCATGGTTGTCAACTTGAAAAGAAAATGTCCGTTCGTTATTAATGGGGGGGGGGAGGGGTGGAAGTAAGAAATCGTGAGTTTTAATTTTTCTTCAATTCTTTTGTTCTCGTTTGCTCGTTTGTTTGTTTGTTTGTTTGTTTGTTTTGGTTGTTTTAAATTAATTTGCACGCTTTTAACCTTTTATTATTAATTTTAAAATTTTTTTGTTTACCTCGTTATTCACCGCAATATTTTCACGTATCATTTTATGAGTTGTCGACGCCATTCTTAAATCCGTTGCTTTTTGAAATTCCAATGATAATTTTAATAATCTCGTTTCCATTTCTTTTTTCAATCTAACAAAAAAAAAAAAAAAAAATTAGTAATTGATTGATTGATTACGTCATCAATAACTTCATTTTATCATTAAGTAATAATTAGAATTCGTTTCTACTTGTTTTTTTCCAATATGAATTTTTTTTCATTTTCGTATAAATTTTTCTTATGTTTTTCTTCTTGTTCCCTCATTTTTTTTTCCTGTTGTAAAAATTTACTCGTTAATTCTTCTTTTTGCGTTCTAAATTCTTCCAACGAATTTAATTTACCCACTAAAAAGAGTAATTTTATTATTATTGTTATTATTTTCATACTGCTTTTGTGTTAACGAATAGTTTTTAAATTTAAATTAATTTTTTTTGTTTGTTTGTTTGTTTGTTTGTTTTGTTTGTTTGCTTTGTTTGTTATTATTAACTAACTAACTCACTTAATAATTTTATTTCAGATGTCAATTCGTTTTGCATGTTTTTATACTCTTGCTCCATATTTGTTATTTTCTCTTTGTAACTGACAACGCCAGATTCCATCGACTGTAAATATAAAAATATCGATCGAGGTAAGTTTAAAACAATCAATTTTAATATAATAATAATAATAATAGCATACCTGTTTCAAACCGTCAAATCTTTCCTGCAGTTCTGATAATTCGTTTGTTTTCGATATCAGGTTTTTTTTTAAAAAAGCAATTATGTCCGATCTATCTTCGTCTAATATTTTTATATTTTCTTCCAGTTGTAAATTTAACGTTTCCAAATCTTCACATTTTGATTTTAACCTTTTAATTTGAATTTTCATACCTGGAATGAGTTTGAAAAGACAAAAGGAAAAATGGAAAATTTCATTTATATTTTGATTATTATTATCATTATCATTTTCACCTGTTCAATTTCCTATTTAAATCGTTCAATTGTATTTCGTAATATTCTCTATCGACCTCTGTTAAAACATCTTTTTCTTCCTGTTCTTTTTTTTTCTTTTTATTTCCATTTTTTTTATTTCCTCCCATATTTTTCCCGTTTTTCCCGTTTTTCCCGCTTTTCCCTTTTTTCTCTTTTTACTCGTTTAGTAAAAAATTTATTTTACTTTTTGTATCGATTAAACGGTTGTTTGGCGGCCCGGTCGTTGGTTGCTAACAAAATTTCATCCCTTAAATTTTTTTCAACTTTCTGACACGGGGGATGTGGGGGTGGGAATGACGGGGAGGTGGAGATGGAGGGTGAGGGGGGAAAGTTAAAATTTATCGATATCCAATTGATTATTTTATCAAAGATTTTTATTGTTTCAGTTTTGTGTTCAAGCCTTTATTAAATTTTTCCTTCTAACGTTTTACCAACAACATCTTCTTCCGTGAGAAAAGCGCCACCGCCTCCGCCACCACCACCATCGCCATCACCATCTAACTCGTTTAAAATATTTAAATTAAAGCAAAAAGAAAATAAATCTCCGGGAAAGAAAGAAAGAAAGAAAGGAACCGAATTAAAAGGAGTTTAAAAAAAGTTAGTTTCTTTTCCTTATATATTATTATTATTATTATTATTATTATTATTATTATTATTTTATTACTAAATTAAAAACGTTAAGCGGAAAATAAATTTAAGGATCATTAAAAAAGGATAGAGAGAGAGAGAGAGAGAGAGGGAAAAAAGGTTTAAAAGATGAATTTGTAGGATTTAAAAAAAAAAAAAAAAAAAATTTATTCATAGAAAAACTCGATAAATTAGTACAAACGAATAAGACAGATTTGACATTGTGAAGCGAGAAAGAAAGAAAGAAGGAAAAAGAAAGAAAGAAAAGGATGGATGGATGGATGAAAATGGGATAAGGGATAAGGGGGTAGGGAGAGAAAGGGAAAAAGGGGGAAGAGAGACAACGACATGGAAATTTAATGAAATTAGAAAATTTTGTTTTTATTCCAAAATCCGGGGGAATGAGCCAAAGGAGCCATATTGGAAAACGCCATTAAAAAATTTTCCTAATAAAAAATTTTATTATTATTATTCCGTTAAAAAAAAAAAAAAAAGGAAAAAAGGAAAAAGAAGGAAAAGGTAAAAAAAAGTGAGGAGGAGGGGGAGGAGGGGAAAAAACAAAAAACAATTTAAATATGAGAAAAACTCTAAAAGAATCGTAAAACTAAAAAATAAAAATAAAAAATTTATTTGTTATTTTCATAAGGTTTTTATACGATTTCCGGTTTGATTTGTATTTCCGGTTCGTATAAAAATTGATAATGATTTTTAAACTCGTTCGAAAATCAAAAAAAAAAAAAAAAATCATTTTTAATGCGAATTAAATATAAAAAGGAAGGAAATAGAAAATAATGCCCCCCACCTCCCCGCCCCGCCTTTTTTACAAATCTCGATTAACCGGGAGGAGGGGGAGAAGGGGAGGGAAAAGGAAGGAGAAAGATGGGAACAAATAAACAATCGAAAAAAAAATTATTATGTGATATCATTATTTAATTAAAGTAAATTTATATTATATGTATTTTGACATTTTTTTATTTTATTCTTTTTTAATAATAATAATAATAATTTAATAAAAATACGGTCACGTGTATGTGAAACGGAGGGAGGGAGGAGGAGGAGGGAGAAATGTGAGGGGAGTGGGAAGAGTGGAGGGGGAAATGGGGAAAACTTGAAAATATTTTTAAAATTTTTTTTACTTAAAGTTTTTTTTTTTTTTTTATTTATTCATTACCTTGTTTATGTTTATGTTTATGTTTTTTTGTCTTCTGCTTCTCACGCACATAAAAATGATAAGAATGATAAGATATGTTAAAACATTGAATGTAGTATAATTTTATTATAATTAATTAATTAATTATTATACTTATTCATATCAACATAAATTATGTAAATTAATTTACAATTATTAATTAATGGTAAAAAAAATTATTATTATTATTATTTATTTTTTGTTTTATAAAATGATAAATTTGATAATTACGTGTATATTTGTTAAGTATTATTATTATTATTATTATTATTAATTATTAAAAAATTAATTTTGATTTTCGTTATTTTTTTGCGGGAGTAAAGGCGAAGTGTTGGAAGATGTGGATGGAAACATCATGGGTAACTTTGGAAGAGCATCTTGAAGAGTTCCGATAAAAGCAGCAGCAATGCTTGGAGAACTCGGTGGAAGAAATCCGTGAGCGTTGTAAAGAGCGGAAAAATAAACGGGATCGAGAAGGGGAAGAATGGGATGATTGTCGGGAAGTTCTTTGGGTTGATTCGGATCGAAAGAATCGGGAAATGGAAAATGTGGGAAATGATGAGAAGGAGGAAATCTCGATAGAAATTCACTTTTAACTCTTCCCTGATGATTGTCGACGACGACGTCATTATTATCATCATTATTCGTATCGTAATTACTCGGATTGTTAAAATGTTTAACGTTTTTATTATGGCCGCCGTGGGAATTGTTCTCTTGTTTGTGACCACCTTTCGAATCCAACGTTTTTCTCATTTGCTGTAAGAATTTTTGCTGCTGTTGCATGGATCTCCTTTGTTGCTGTTGTATTTTAGCAATTTGCAATTGTTCCGGTATCGATGGTTTTTTATTTATAGGATTAACAAGTTTTATTTCGACGTTGTTCGACGTTCTCGATAAAAATGATTCTGTCGTCGTCGTCGTCGTTGCTGCTGCCACCACGGAGTTATCGGATCTCTCGTGATTATTATTATTATGATATGTTTTTCTTTCCCGCGATTTTTCGTGATCGTCAGACTTACTAATTTTACAACTTAAATCCAACACGTTGGATGCATTATTTATTTCCGACGAAAATCTATCAATAATGGAATCTTTGACCGATTGATTATCGATGTTTTTGATGATGTCATCCTTCGGATTACCGTACACGAAGCCATCCTTGTGTGAAAAAATTGATTTGGATTGGGTCACGTGTGAATTTTCACCGCCTTGCGAAGAATACCTTCGATAGGGTTCGATAGGTCTTCCGTGTGTCGAACTCGTTCGAGAATTTTCGATCGATACATCGGATTCGATCGGTCCATCGTGCGATATATCGAAACTCGACGAATTGTTGCATAATTTTTTACTCATCTGATGATTATCATCGTTTTCTTTAGTAAATCCCGACGTCGAACGAGACGGATCAGATGATGATGATGATGATGATGATGATTGCGGAACGGATAATGATGATGATGATGCTGATGACGATGATGATGATGATGTTGATTTATTATTATATTGATCCGTATCGAATTCCATCGAATGGGATCTTTTCAACATTGATATGTTATAATAAATAAAACGACCGTTAAAAATTTTATAACACCTTATAAAGTTTATTATTATTATTATTATTATTATTATTATTGTATTTATCACTTTTTTGAAAATTTCATTGAATAATTTTCCATCGTAATAATTTAAATCGTTTATTATTATTATTTTTTCAATATCATTTTCATAAATTTTAGTAGTAGTAGTAATAATAATAATAATTTTTTTTTCAATTGTTCTAGCAGAAGAAGAAGAAGAAGAAGAGAAGAAAAATGATGACGACGTCGGTTGTTGAACGATTATATTTAAAATAATTACATTTTGAGGAAAAATAACTTCCATGACAGTTTGTGTTTCACCATATTACATTTCTAAAAAAAAATAATAAAATTAAAAGATTTATTATTATTATTATTATTAACGTTAAAAAAGGAAAAAAGGAAATTTTTAAAACAAATATTACACACACACACATATATATATATATATATAGTTGAGAAAAATTTATATAAAAGGTAAATTCCAGAGAGAGAGAGAGAGAGAGATAGAGAGAGGGAGGGTAAAAGATAATTCATTTATAAAACAAAAGCTATTGTTCTTTAATTCCATTGAAAATTTTCCATTGTTTAAAAAAATGGAAAAAAGGAAAAGGAAAAAAAATTTTTTATTTTTTTATTTTTTTTTCGACTGATTTTAATTTAAATTTTTTTTACTTTTTTCCATTTTTTTTTTTTTGTTATTGATTTGTATTATTTAAATTTTTTTCCTTTTTTCCTTTTTTTTTATTAAAATTTTTATTATAATAAAAGAGTAAAAAAAAAAAAGGAAAAAAAAAGGAAAAAAAAACTTTTAAAAGTTTTGTTTTATTACTTTTTTTTTTTTTTTAATATTTATTTTGATTTTTATTGATTTTTTATTATAAAAAACAACTAATAATAATAATAATAATAATAATAATAATTAATATTATGCTCTGTTTGTTCCTTTTTTTTTTAAATAACTTATTAGTTTATCTTTTGCAAAAAAAACTTTTTTAATTTTATTATTATTATTATTATTATTATTATTATTATTATTATTATTATTAGTGAGAGCCTTATTAGGTTTTCTTAAATAATTTTTTTCTAAAGGGAAAAAAATGATTTCTATTGTTAAAAATTGTATTTGTTTATTCTTATGTATTTTAAATAATTTAATTTATTTATTGTTATTTTATTTATTTAAATTTTATGTACATATATGTATGTAAATTTAAATCATTTGAAAAATTTTTATATATAATGAATCAAAGAGTTAAAATCATTTAAATTAATTTTTGTGACAGGGAGTAGTAGTAGTATATGTCCGTGAATAAAATCACGTTAATTAATTACAAGTGAAGAAACCATTTTTAAAAAAAATTTTCATTTAAATTAAAAGTATTTATGTAAACATAAATTTAAATCCAAATTAAATTTATTTTTTTTTTATATAAAATTTTCCATTGATTTTCTTTTGTTATTAACAATAAGCATGATAATAATGTATACATGGTCACGAAATTATTTTAATAATTTTTTTAATTTCTATTCGTTAATGTAATTAAAACGTTTATTTATTTAAGGTTTTTTTTTTTTTCTTTTGATTATGTCAATTTTTCAATGCTAATTTAAAACGATTTTGGCCATTTTTTCTGTGTTTGCAAATAAATATTACGAAATGAAGATACGTCGTCAATATTAATTATTATAAAGTTGCTTATTTGATTAACGTATTTTTATAAATTAATAATTAATGAATTTATTTTAACTAGAGTAGTAATTACGTAATATTAACAGATATATCAAAATTTTTTTTTTATATGTAATTAAAATTTTATTTTTATTATTAATATTAATTAATTAATTAATTATTTATTTATTAATTTAGAAAAAATAATTAAATAATCGTGTCAATAAGTGTTATTAATAAGTTATTCTATTAATACGTGTATTTTTTTTAGTAAGAGAAACGAAAAAAAGACGTTACTCCATTACATGAATTTTTATTATATACAATGATGGCGGCAACGAGGAATACCGTAATTGAATAATAATAATAATAATAATTAGAAAAATTCAAAAAAGGAGAATAATAATAATAAATAAACTCACATTTTGTTTTTCTATCTTGCAGGTTTTCCAACGTATTTGTCTCTCTCCCACGATGATATTTTTGTCCTTTGGAAAATCGATGAAACTAACAAATACTAGTGCATAAAACACACACAGAGAAAAAAAAAAAAGAAAATTATAAATAAACGTACGTTAAATATGAGAATAATATTCACACGGATGATATATACATATACTGAAAAGTATCGAACGTTTTGAAAAAGAAAATATATTAAATGTTTCCAGAAAACAAATGAAATATTATCAAAAAATAAAAAAAAGAAAACAACAAACTGGTAAGCGTTTAAGAATTTGAATATTTATATTAATATTATTATTATTATTATTATTATTATTATTATGTGTTCTTAAATAAGTCTATTAAAATCCAAAATGTTTTTTTGTCATGTTGACATGGCGTACAACTGCGCTCTCGACTTTCGATTCTATTTTGTCGACTCGACTTGCGCCCTCGAGTAAAAGTTTACGGATTTCACTGTTTTCTCCTCAACAATGGACATCAATAAATAATTAATGTTTGACAATGATGGGGTGGTGGTGATGGTGGTGGTGGTGGCGGTTGACAATGACGCCCATATTTTTTAATCACTCTTCTTTTATTTCTATACCAAAACCATTTAATATTATTATTATTATTGTATAACTCATCATTACTTAATGACAAACTCATAACAGCAATTTTTATTCATATTTTAATTTATATTTTTTTACTTTTGTGTCAGTCATTTCGCCATGTTTTTCTCTATGCAACATAATCAATGTTGTTTATTGAAACTTTAAATAAGACATTTTATACCATTGGTTATTATTATTATTATTATTTGTTTAAAATGAGAGATTTTGGGGTGTAGTAAATTTTACCTCCTCCCTCTTTCTCTCTCTATCTCTCTGTCATTCTCTTTTACCTATATTTATATATATTTTCTTTCTCACTTTCTCTTTAGGGTTTTTTTTTCTAATCATTCTTTTTCTCTCTCTTTTCTCTCATATTATATTTTTCATCATTTCTTTAATTTCTTCTTCCTCTTATTTTCCATCAATTTATTATAACAAAATTAATTTTTTTCTTTCTAGGAAAATGAAAAAGAAGAAAACAGAAAGACAACAAACAGGGTTGTCGTTTGCGTGGATCAATAAATGTATTTTCTAATACCTTAATATATATAAATAGCAAAACTAAATTAATAATTTATGGCGTTGATTGTACGAGTGTCGATCGAGTTTTGAAACATGAACGTTTTGAAACTTTATTTTTTGGGTGAGAAATAATAATAATAATAATTTTATATGTATGCATACAGAACACAATTTCATAAGTTTTTTCTTTCTTTTATGAAAATATAATTTTAAAATGATTTATGTATTTTTTTTTTTTTTTTTTTTTTTTTTTTTCAGATTGCTTTTGGAAAATATTTTAATAGGCTCACTATTTTTTTTTTTTTTGTAGCGTTTCAAGTGGAAAATGTGATATTTTAATCCAAAAAGGGAAAATTTATTCTCGATCTGACGATTTAATTGGTAATAAAATAATTTTATTAAATTTTTTTAAATTAATATTTTGCCATTTTATTTTAAATATTAATTATTTATATATTTTAGAATTGGATATTGGTCAAAGTATTGAAAAAATCTCCATGTTTCTTATTATCTTCTCTGTATATATATATATATATATATATTTTTTAAATTCGTATCACTCTTATTTTCGAACGTTGTACGTTCAGAAATTTTGCTCCGCATTATGACGTCACATGAAAAATTTTCACAACTGCAGTGTAGCCGTTAACGTTCGTTCAGTCGCTCCTGTCTTTTCTTTGGAGAGAGGTTTAATCACAGGTAAGATTTTATTTTTTTTTTATTTTATTTTTTAAATAAAATTTAAAACAATAATTGTAATAATAATTTAGTTTTCGACTATCATGGCGTAAATAAATAATTTTCAGGATAAAAAACGGGAAAAAGTTGGAAAAATTTATAGATATTTCTAGAGAAAATTTTTTTTTTTTTTTTCTCTGTGTGTTAACCGAATTCAGTTGAATTATCGATTTAAAAAAAAAAAAAAAAAAAAAAAACCTTTTCTCCTCGGAAAATGGTGTTTAAAAAAAAAATTTTCCCATTATTATTATTATTATTATTATTGTTTTAAAATGAATTTTTTATTTTAAATGTTGATTTATTATTATCAAACACGTTCGTTTTTTTTTTTTTTTGTTCTTTCTTAACCGTAGTAGTAGTTGTTGTTAGTTAGTATTTAAAAAGAGAGAAAATCTATATGATGGAAATAAATCAATAAATGATGATAAAATTGTAGATTCGTGCAACAAAACGGGAAAAAAAGGGATTAATTATTAATAAAGAACGTTTTAACCGTTTGACATTTAAAAAAAAAAAAAAAAAAGTGGAAAATTTTTTAATTTTTTTCCTTTTTTTTTTTTTTTTTCCAGGGAGAAAAGAAATTTGCAAGTGAATCGAAATGGGAGATGCCAAGGTAAATTTTTCTTTTTTTTTTTTTTTTTTTGCTTCTTTGATTCAACACACTTTTTAACAACAATCTCTGGAAAGTTTTTCCAATTACTTTTTAAATTAAAATGGGGAAAAAAAAAAAATTAACAACCCGATCAAAGGAAATTATATGGAAAAATTAAAAGGAAAAAAAAAGCTCATATTTTCAATTTTACAAAAAAAAATTTTTTAGGGGGGGGTGTTTTTTATATAAGCAAAGCATTATTTGAAATTTTTACCCTGAATTTTTTTTTCCTTTTGCTTTTGCTTTGCTTATTATTATTATTATTATTATTATTATTATTATTATTATTATTATTATTATTATTATTTCTTTTTAGTATTCTCTGGTATGATTACGAAATGGTTTTTTTTTTTTAAAAGTTAACACAATTCAGGTATCATTCTTTCTAACGTGGTGGAAAATTTGAAAATTTCCTTTTAAGTAATAATTAGTCTCCCCAAAAAGCTCAATAAAACCTTTTTTTTTTTTACTCGTATCGGTTTAGGCTTTATTAAAATCGATTTGTTTTGTTTTATTATTCAGAAAGGTTGATAAATGATATTTTTTAAAAATTTCTTCTGCTTGGTCACACGCACACCCACACAGGTCATAAAATTTCTTTTTTATTTAACTTCATATATGTGCGTGTGTGTGTGTGTGTGTGTGTGCGTGTGTATTATCAGTTTCTTTTATTAAAAAAAAAAAATTGTATGTCAAAACGTAATCAACCAACCAATTAATTGATCGTTTAAAAAAAAATTTTCCGATTTTTCAAAGGAAAAAAAAATCATCATCATGGATATTTTTTCCTTTTTAAAAAAAAAAAAAAATTCACATGCATTCGAACTTTTAACCTTTTTTTTTTTTTTGAATTATTTATTACGAAAAACGTTTAAGAGATCATTTTCGTTTTCATTTCTTTTTTTTTTATACCTCGGAAAATTTTTTATTTTTTTTATTTCATACCTGTACGTAGATAAAATTATATATGGTTATTATTGATTTTCGCCGCCGTCTCTCTCTCCCCCCTCCCCCCCGAAAAAAAAAAAAAAAAAGTAAAAAATCTTCTCTTTCGTCGTTTCGGAAAGTTGGGGAGCAATAAAATAAAATTTAATAAAATTTTTCTATTCTAAAATTTTCCAATTTAAATTTTTTCCTTCAAAAAAAAAAAAAAAATAGTCCGGGAAAAAGGGAAAAATATGATGAATTATCGATTTGTAATCCACATTGCGTTTTTTAATAAAAAATAAAATAATAATAATAATAATAAAGATTCGAGATTAAAAAGAAAATAATTTTTTTTTTTTTTTATTGTTTTTCCAGCGACGGAAACCGCAAAAGAAAAAAGAAGGAAATTTGGATGATCTCAAACAAGAGCTCGATATCGATCATCATAAAATTTCGGTTAATGAATTGTATCAAAGATTTCATACGAGTGCTGAAACCGTGAGTACATACATATATGATCGTTTTCCATTTTTAAAATTAAATTTCCCCCTTCCCTCCCCTCCCCTTCCCCGTACCGGAAAAAAAAACATTTTAAATGTCAAAGTTAGTGGCTTGACTCCTAATTAATTAAAGTTTTTTCTTTCTCTTCCTTTGTATAAAAAGGCAAGTGTTAAGACACGCCAAGAAAAGCTAATTTTCCTTTTTCTTTTCTTCTTCTCTTTCCCGGTTTTTTCACGAAACTGGAGGAGGGTTTTTATTTTTTCTCTCACGTTTCGTGACCAAAAATATAGTAGGTCAAATCTGTATTGTTTCACCAAGGAGAATTATTATTATTATATTTTGTCTGACTAAGTGAAAAATCATTTTTCTTTTACGCTCAGGGTCTAACGCATGCAAAGGCAAAGGAAAATCTTGAAAGGGATGGACCGAACGCTTTGACGCCACCCAAACAAACTCCAGAATGGGTTAAATTTTGCAAACAATTATTCGGTGGATTTGCTCTTCTCCTATGGATCGGTTCGATTCTTTGTTTCATCGCATATGGTATATTAGCAACAACCGTCGAAGAACCAGCTGATGACAATGTAAGTAAGATGTTATGCCATGTTTAAACCAACCAACACGTCATTAAAATAGAGTACGGTGTTTTAAAAACGAAAAAATGGCGTTTGACCGCGGCAATCAATTATTTTTATTAAATAGAAAAACCTTCGGGGGGGAAAAAAAAAAAAAAAAAAAAAAAATTTTCGTGACACGTTTTCATATAATTTTCACACGCGTGACTTTATAATTAATTTAGAATGTCATTTAATTTACAAATTGTTGATGACAATTCACGAACGTAATATGCTAATTTGTTAATTTTTTTTGTTTTTAATACTAATATTATTATTATTATTATTATGGTCACTCTTAAACACGACAAGATTTTTTATTTTTCGTCGGGGTTATTAAGGATTTATTCCAGGTTTTTTCCCCGACGATTCCTTAGGGACAAATACTCGAATTTTGTTGGTGCTATTTACACAATATTTTCCGAAGAATGTGGGCCATCCCACATATATGGCGATTTCCTGGATGGTTTCTTCTTTTAAATTTTCTTTTATTAAATATGGTGGCATGGCTCCCAGTCCTGCTCCCACGATGACCGGAATAGTTTCTGATCTGACGCCTCCCCACATCCTGGCTATTGGCAAATTTTATTATTATTATTATCATAACATTTTTTTTTTTATAGTTATACCTTGGAATCGTATTAGCCGCTGTCGTTATCGTAACTGGCGTATTTTCATATTATCAAGAAAACAAAAGCTCAAGAATTATGGAATCCTTTAAAAATATGGTTCCCCAGGTAAAAAAAAAAAAAAAAAAAGAAAATTTAAGAAAATGTTTAAAATATTTAAATATTTAAAAAAATTTCAAATTTCCTTTGTTTTGAACATTAAAAAAAAAATCTGAAATTTTTTGATATATTATTTAGTTTGCCACGGTTATTCGACAAGGTGAAAAACTTACCCTTCGAGCCGAAGATATTGTCGTTGGTGACGTGGTAGAAGTTAAATTTGGAGATAGGATACCCGCGGATATAAGAATTATAGAAAGTCGAGGATTTAAAGTTGACAATTCGTCATTGACTGGAGAATCCGAACCGCAAAGCAGAAGTATCGAATACACTCATGAAAATCCATTAGAAACAAAAAATCTGGCATTTTTCTCGACAAATGCCGTTGAAGGTACGAAGTTGATTAAATTTTTAAAAAAAAAAAAAAAAACACAAATTTTATTTTATTAAATTTAAATCGAAATGAAAATTTCTTGTTTGCAGGTACTGCTAAAGGTGTCGTCATCAGTTGCGGAGATAATACGGTTATGGGTCGAATTGCTGGATTAGCATCTGGATTAGATACTGGAGAAACTCCGATCGCCAAAGAAATCCATCATTTTATCCAGCTCATTACCGGCGTAGCAGTTTTTCTAGGTATAACTTTCTTCTTAATTGCTTTCATCTTGGGTTATCACTGGTTGGATGCCGTCATTTTCTTAATAGGTAAAATTATTAATTATTGGAGGAATTTTTTTTTTTTTAAAAAAAATTTTTCTGAATTTTTAAATGCATCATTTACCATACCCAATATAGGTATTATTGTGGCCAACGTACCAGAAGGTTTACTTGCTACCGTAACAGTATGTTTGACTCTAACCGCCAAACGAATGGCTTCCAAAAATTGTCTCGTTAAAAATTTAGAAGCTGTCGAAACTTTGGGGTCAACCTCTACCATTTGTTCAGATAAAACAGGTACCCTTACGCAAAATCGAATGACCGTCGCTCACATGTGGTTCGACAATCAAATTATCGAAGCGGATACGACGGAAGATCAATCTGGTATTTAAATACAAATTTTTTCTTTTTTTTTTTTTAAATTACATTTAAGGTTCGTACTAGTATTATTTTCATTTAGGTGTTCAATATGATAGAACCAGTCCAGGATTTAAAGCTTTGTCCAAGATTGCCACTTTATGCAATCGAGCCGAATTTAAAGGTGGTCAAGAAGGAATTCCAATTTTAAAAAGGTAAAAAGAAAAATTTAATCCGATAAATCATTTTGTAGGTACGTGTTCCTAATTTTAATTTTTATTTCTTCAGGGAAGTTAATGGTGACGCTTCGGAAGCTGCTTTACTAAAATGTATGGAACTTGCTTTGGGTGACGTGATGACAATACGTAAAAAAAATAAAAAGGTTAGTCAGCAAAAAAAAAAAAAAAAATTGCTCTTGTACCTTGTCAGGTACAAGTTGTTTTTTTGTTATTCCATGACTGGAGTATTGAAAAGTAAATAATTGCTTTGAACTATGAATGTTAATAAATTATCGCTTTTCCCCCTCCCCCCCTTCTCAACTGTAGGTCTGCGAAATTCCATTCAATTCAACTAACAAATACCAAGTTTCAATTCACGAAACTGATAATGCTGATGACCCGAGATATCTTATGGTGATGAAAGGTGCTCCAGAAAGAATTTTGGATCGTTGCACTTCTATATTCATTGCTGGAAAAGAAAGAGTTTTGGATGAAGAAATGAAAGAAGCTTTCAATAATGCTTACCTTGAACTCGGTGGTTTAGGCGAAAGAGTTTTAGGTACCCGAAAGAAAATTTTTTTATTGTCGTTTTTTCCCATTGAAAATATTATTATTATTATTTTATTTATATGACTTTTTGTCGTTAGGATTCTGTGATTTAATGTTACCGTCTGATAAATTTCCTTTGGGATTCAAATTCGACAGCGACGATCCTAATTTCCCAATAACCGGATTGCGTTTTGTCGGTCTCATGTCAATGATTGATCCTCCCAGGGCTGCCGTGCCCGATGCCGTAGCTAAATGTCGATCAGCTGGTATTAAAGTAATTATGGTCACGGGAGATCATCCGATCACAGCAAAAGCCATTGCAAAATCGGTCGGAATCATATCCGAAGGTAAATCCTTGCACGACGAGAGTATTTTTAGCGAATAATTTAAATTAAATTTGCGATTTAAAAAACGTAGGAAACGAAACCATCGAGGATATTGCTCAACGATTAAACATACCCGTATCGGAAGTTAATCCTAGGGAAGCCAAAGCGGCTGTCGTTCACGGTGGAGAATTGAGAGATCTCACATCAGACCAATTGGATGAAATACTGAGGTGATCAGAGTTTTCTTCTTGTAAAAAATTGTAAAGTTTTTTGTTTTATAAAAAGATAAAAGTTACAACGTTGATTGTAAATTAGGTATCACACAGAAATCGTGTTCGCTAGAACTTCACCACAGCAAAAATTGATCATCGTGGAAGGTTGTCAAAGGATGGGTGCCATCGTAGCCGTAACCGGTGACGGTGTAAACGATTCGCCGGCTTTGAAAAAAGCAGATATTGGTAAGTGAACGATTATTATTATTATTATTGTCGGCCTTGGTTTTGACAAAAAAAAAAAAAAAAATAATCGTTCAGAATATACCTATAGGTATCAAGGTTTTTTTTTAATTTTGCAAAGATGACTTTTTATTTTTTTTTTCGTAAAAATTTTTTTAATTAAATCAAAATACACTTAAAATAATAATAATAATAATAATAATAATAATAATAAAAACTTAATGCATAAAAATGACCAAAAAAAAAAAAAAATTTGAAATGACTTTTAGTTTTTATTTGAATTGTTTAACGTACCAAAGGTCAATTGAATTTTGATTGAGGTTGGCCTTTTCTTATATTCTTTTTAAAATATTTTTAAATAAGGGTTCGTTATTAGGAATGATGAAAATTTAAACACCTGATCGTACTTACGTACCTGATTTATTCATAAAATTTTCAAAAACATTTGCTTCAGAGTTTTGTAATAAATCCCTTATTAATAATTAATTAACTAATAAATATTTTATTTTTACGTAATCCAGTACCTTAAAAAGTACCTATAAAAATGACCTTTTTTTTTTTCAGGTTTTTATAACTGTAAAATAAACGCTTGGAGTTTTTCCAAGTTACGGTACCTTGCTTGTTTTTACTATGTGTCGATTAACAAATAATTTAAATGTATCATTTTTTTTTTTTTTTTAGGTGTTGCCATGGGTATCGCAGGTTCGGATGTATCAAAACAAGCAGCCGACATGATACTTTTAGATGACAATTTCGCATCGATCGTAACGGGAGTCGAAGAGGGACGTTTGATTTTCGATAATTTAAAAAAATCAATCGCTTACACTCTGACATCGAACATTCCAGAAATTTCACCTTTTCTTGCCTTCATTATGTTGGATATCCCTCTACCTTTGGGTACCGTCACTATTCTTTGCATTGATTTGGGAACTGATATGGTGAGTGGATTTTTTCGTATCCCCTTTCTTTATTTATATTATTTACGTGATTAAAAGGAAAAAAAAGGAAAGAAGACAAAGGATAAAAAAAAAAAAAAAAATTTGTCAAGTTGTGTATACCCACTCTCGTCAAAATTAATATCCTATTTTTATTTATTTGGTTTATTATTATTAGGTTCCCGCCATATCGTTAGCTTACGAAGAAGCTGAGTCTGATATAATGAAGCGTCGTCCTAGAAATCCTTACAAAGATAATTTAGTTAACGAAAGGTAATAATAATAATAATAATAATAATAATCATGGAGGTTTTAAAAAAACAATTATGAGGACACGCAAAGCATGCATTCAAATTTTTCTTTTTTTTTTTTTTTGCATATAAATTCATTTACTCACTTTAAACATGAATTTTTTTTCTACGCTCTTTTTCGTCTCAACATCACAAAATGTCTACTCTTTTAAATCATCATCATTATTATTATTATTATTATTATTATTAAATTAGCTTGCACATTGTTTACAACGCAGCCTGTTTGATTTGATTTCGAGCTAATTTTTAGTTTTTTTTTTTTTTTTTTTAATTACACCATCAAAACTTTCTGTCTTTATTTCTCATATTAAACAAGTATATATATATCTATCATTCTCATCTATCTATTATTTAGTTTTTTTTTTCTTTTCGGCATTCCAAACGTGTAGATAGATAGATAGATAGATAGATAGATAGATAGTTAAAAAAGTATTATTCAAGGTTAGGTTACATGACTGTTTTGCTGTCCTAAAGCGTTTAAATTTATTTATTATTGATTTGAAAAATTCTTTAAAAAATTTGCTATCGTTCATATACATACATAAACTGCATGCTTTTATTCGTAATGAGAATTATTTGAATGAAACGACTCCATGATTTATTTTATATATTGTTTATCATCATTATTATCATTATTGAAAAAAAAAAAAAAAAAAAAAAAAAAATTATTTTAGGCAATGGTGGTGCTTTATATATATATATGTAATGATGAGTCTCTCGTCAGGTTTTTTGTTTTTGTTTTGATTTTTCGTGATGACGAAATGATCACGTGATTTATTTAAAATGTGTTGCCGTGTTAATTTTTCAAAAAAAAAAAAAAAAAAAATTTGCACTCATTTTCATTTTATTATTATTATTATTATTATTATTATTTTAAATTGTGTGTACGTGTGAAGAGTGTGTCGTTCATGTTTTTTGTTTGTTGTTGTTGTTGTTGTTTTAAATCACTCTCTACTCGAGAGAGAGTTTTGTTTTACTACTCTTTAATTGATTTTAAATCATGGGTCGGTCGGTGTGAATGAATGAATGAATCAAAATGATAATAATAATAAGTACGAAAGGTCAAAGAAGAGGTCAGTTGTTGTTTGTACGTTTCCAAAAGAAAGAGTAAATGTTTTTTATTTATTACGGTTGTTGTGCTGTTTGTTGTTTGTTGAGCAAAGGATGGCCGCTCGTATGAAATTATATATTATAATAAATTGTTACGAAAGGGAAAAAAATTCAATTTAAACTCTTTTTTTTGTACCTAAATTAGTAGGTATTTTTAGGTATCGTTAGAACAATAATAAAATTTAATTAATGATAATAAAAATTCCAAAAAAAAAAAAAAAAAAAAAAAAAAACGATATGGCGGATATAATAACGACTATAAAAAAACTCCAAAATGCAATCGTAAACCAAAAAAAAATAATAATAATAATTTTTAAAATAATTTTAAGATAGTTTATTATTATTATTATTATTACTCTTCGAAGAAATTCCAAAGAAGAAGAAGAACGTTAAAAAAACTTAGTTTTAAATTTTTAGTAAAAATTAATTAATTTAATTATATTTAAAAAAAAAATGATTTGTGTTGAATTTGTATTATTATTATTATTATTATTTTATTATAAATTAAAAATTAGGTTCCCGCCATATCTTTGGCATATGAGGAAGCGGAAGCGGATATCATGAAACGTCCACCACGTAATCCGTTCACTGATAAACTCGTTAACGAAAGGTAACAACAATAAAATAATATTAAAAAAAACTAAAAAAAAAAATTGTCTGCTAATAATAATAATATTAATAATAATGATAATAATAATAATGATTAACAAAATCGTTTATTAACAATACGAATACGATAAATTGTATGGGAATTGTCAATGTGCGTGCGAGTGCGTGTGTGCGTGTCGTTATATATTTTATATTAACTGTTTGTATGTTTGTATGTTTGTTTGTTTGTTTGTTTGTTTTTACATGTTGCTTTTGATGTTGTCGTTTAAATTTTTTTTTTTTTCAAATTTATTCAGATTACAAAAGGGACAAGATGGATGACGTATAAACAAAAAAGGGGGGGGATTTTTTTAAAAATTTAAAATGGTGTCTGCTTACGTCATTTTTAAATTTTGAATTTATTTATCGAGTAACTCAAATTCATCATTGATTGATTTTGACTAAAAATCATAATTCATTTCCTGTAGAAATTTGTGCTAAACATAATTAATACTACTAATTTTAGTATTTTAGTTTTTTAGTTAATCAAAAATGTAGAATTAGTTATGATTTAATAGTATTTGTAGAATTTAGTTTTAAATTTTTTTTTTTTTTTTTCATTCATTTTTAATTTATTGCTTTTGTACATACTAAAAAAAAAATTAATACTAATTTTATAATAATAATAATAATTAGTAATATTTTAGTAATTAAAACATATATAATAATAATATTAGTAATCGATAGGAAATTTAAACGATTGTGAGATGATGATGATGATGATCGTCTCGTGAGTTTCAATTCGTTTATTTCAATGATAATAATAATAATACTTAAAGTTTTTGTATGTGTGGCCTTGTCTTATAAAAATTCTGCCCATCAATAGGGAGAAAAAAAAAAAAACATGTCCCGAACCTGTTCGAACCTGGAATCTAATTTGAATAATTTTCGGGTGTGATTTTTTTTTGTTGTTGTTTTCTTTTCCAGGTTGATTTCCATGGCCTACGGTCAAATCGGAATGATACAGGCTGCCGCAGGTTTTTTTGTTTATTTCGTAATAATGGCTGAAAATGGTTTTCTACCGTTAAAATTATTCGGAATACGAAAACATTGGGATTCGAAAGCTGTTAACGATTTAACCGATTCTTACGGACAGGAATGGGTAGGCTTTTCCATTTTCCTACTCTTTTTTAAAAAATTTTCCCAATATTTAATTTTTTTGGTTTTTTCAGACTTATCGCGATAGGAAAACATTGGAATATACTTGTCACACGGCTTTTTTCGTATCCATCGTTGTCGTTCAATGGGCTGATTTAATCATATGTAAAACGAGGAGAAATTCTATCGTACACCAGGGAATGAGGTAAGACGTAAAAGATTTTCCGGGGGGAAAATTCGTGGATGGAAACAAAAGAAAATCATGTGTCGTTTAAACGGCGCATGATTTTCACCTAGGGAAAATCCAAACGAAAAAAAAAAAATCGATTTACTCACGTCCCTTTTTCTTTAAACCCTGAAGGGAGGGAGGGAGGAAGGGATGGATGGATGGATGGATCTTTTGCCGGACAAATGGTAATTTTAATTAACCCCCTTTGAAAAATGTTTTTTTTTTTTTTTCCTTGACCTCAAACAAACAAACAAACAACAAAACCTAAACGAAAAATTGCGTGATTTTTTTTATTGTTTAATTCAATCGATGATGATGATGATGATGATGATGACCGTTTTCTGTTTTTTTTTTTTTTTGTTTTTTTGCAAAAATTTTAACAAACAAACGAATTATTATTATTATTATTATTATTAAACGGTCATTTTTCATTCTAATTATTTTTTGATTGAAAACAAATGAGTGGTGGATGGAGAGGTGGATGGAGAGGTGGATAAGGGAGAGGAGGGGGGGCGTAAAAACCTTGAATTAAAAAAAAAAAAAGAAAAATCAGGAGGCGTTTGTTGTTGTTGTTGTTGTGTGCCGTCACCGCCACTACCGCCGTGATTTGTATGAGAAAAAAAATCACGTTAATTAAACTGGACGAACGTAAAAATATAAAAAAAAATAAAATAAAATAAACAAAATGGCGGCTGCGGCGATGGCGGTGGAGGCTTACGTATAAGCGTGTGTATGTAAATGCTCTTGCATACGTTTTATAAACAAAAAAAATTTACAAGTGGGCGGTTTGTTTCAAGTTTTAATTTTGATTGGTTTTGTTTCCTGTGTGTTTTTCGCATTATTATTATTATTGTCCACCATTAAACACGACAAGGCTACTTGTCGGGGTTTTTAAGTATTTATCCGAGGTTTCTACCCGATTCCTTAGGGACAAATACTCGAATTTCGGTGGTGCCACTTATTATAAGATAGCACCACATCAATTCTTGAAGGTCTTCCTGAGTCCGTCTTTTTCGATGGGAACGATTTGTCTCCTGAACTGGGCTCCGGTGACTAACATCTTTGGAGTGGCCAGGGTCAGAAGCAGTGAAATTCACGTTCTCGTCGAGCTGCCTCAGGTCGACAGTAGAACAAGATTTGTTTTTTGGTTCTTACTTTGTCTTGTTCTCATTTTTTTTTTGCTCTTTTTAAGCCAACAGCACGTGGCGTTCTCAAACGGTCACCCATCCAAGTTTGCACCACGCCCAATGCTGCTTAACTTCGGTGATCGTACGGGAACCGGTGTGACCAGCACGGTATGGCCGTTGACTTATTATTATTATTATTATTATCATTATTCTTCATCTTTTTCCACTCTTCATTCTTTCGATCGTGGCAATGGGCAACGATCTGCAAAACACACGCACACAACATCATGATTTGCCATTTTGTTTTTTTTTTTCTTCTTTCAATTCGTATTACTCTCGTATACTTATTTTTTTTTTTCGAAGGTCAATGATAGACTTAAAATTGTCTATTTTTTTTTTTTTTTAACAAACCACCTTGACTTTTCAAGGTTTGTATTTAATAATATAAAAGATTTTTGGCTGTACGAAAAAAAAAAAAAAAAAAAAAAGATTTTAATTGATGTTTGAATAGAACGAGGTTGGTGTGTGTGTGTGCGTAAGCGCGATTAATGATAATAATAATTTTTTTTTCACGTTTCTCTTTATTATTTATCGTCGAGTACCACCGCCGCCGCATTTGACCGTTTATTTATATAAGAAAATAATAATAATAGTAATGACGAAATGGTTGATTCGCATTGGGGAAATTTGTCGTCATTACACGTTGTAACCACGATGAATTTTCCTTTTTTTTCTAATCGTAATATATAAAAAAATTTGATTTTGTCGACCTTTACGTATAATAATAATAATAATTATTTCTGTTTTAGGTTTTACGTTAACCTTGAGTCTAATTTGTATCCTTTCGCGAGCGTAGGTAGAATCACATAAGAAGTAATGAGAATGAAGGGAAAAGGTGGCGGTGGTTGCGGGGGGGCTCTTGAATTGTGAAGAGAGTTAATATTATTATTATTATTATTCAATTTGCAATTTATTTATTTATTTGTATTACTCTTGATGAAAATTTCGGTCCTTGACATCCCCCATACCAAGTTTTTAATACTTAAATCAACCACTCGATTGACTGACTGAGTGACTACCTGGTTTTAAATTTCCGCCAACCTTGGATGTGGATATTAGGCACGATATTTTATGTACAATTATAGGTTTTAAATTTTTTTCGGTCGATAATTAATGAGGGAATTAATAGTTTTTCTTCTTCCACGTTTTTTTTTTTTTTACTCTTAAAAATCTTTATTTTGATTTTACAGGAATTGGGCATTGAATTTCGGTTTGGTTTTCGAAACGATTTTGGCTGCTTTCTTATCATACACTCCGGGAATGGAAAAAGGATTGAGAATGTTTCCACTCAAGTAAGTTTTTTTGATTGAAACGTCACAGGAGGCGAAACTATCGAAAAAAATTTTTTTTAAAAAAATAATAATGATAATAACGGGTGTATATGAAAAAAAATGTACTTATAGGCCGGTATGGTGGGTTATTGCTATACCATTTTCACTTATGATATTTATGTACGATGAAGGAAGACGTTATGTTTTACGAAGAAGTCCCGGAGGATGGCTCGAAAAAAATACATATTATTAAAAAAAATCCAAACCTTACATCGTGAGAAAATTTACTTTATTTATTTATTTATTTATTTACTTACTAAAAAAAAAATAATTAGGTAGAAACGGGTACTAACAATCACTAATTTCTGCGTTCGGGGTGATACCCGGTAATTAATTATTAACATAACTTCCGGTGGCGGTTTGCTTTCATATAATAAATTATTATTATTATCGTAACAACAAGTAAAAAAAAAAAAAAAAAAATTTTTTTTCTTTTTTAGGTTCGTCTGGTGGCTTCCAGCAATTCCATTTTCTCTTTCTATTTTCTTATACGACGAAGCTCGACGTTTTCTACTCCGTAGAAATCCAGGCGGATGGTTGGAACAAGAAACATATTATTGAATCAAAATAGTAGTAGTAGTAAGAGGAGTAAGAGGAGGAAGAGGTGGAGGAGGAGGAGGAGGAGGAAAGAATAATCAGTTATTTAAAGTTAGTGATTTTTATAGCTCAATTATTTAAAATAATCGTCAAACAAAAAAAAAAAAAAAAAAAAAACAAATTAAAATGATTTATTTAATTTATTTAAAAGAGAAAAAAAAAAAAAAAAAGAAAAAAAATTAAGAGAAAGATTATTTATTCATTTGTTGCAATAATTATTATTATTCATTGTAAATTGTTCATTATTATTATTATTATTATTATTATTATTATTATTATTATTATTTATTTATTTATTTTTATTATTATTATTTTTTTTTTTTTTAGTTCTTCTCTTTAGTTGTTTTGAAAAAAAAAAAATTAATTAAATAAGTTATGGGTATTTATTTAGGTTTAAGGTGATTGTATTATTAAAATTCTTCCTCTTTTCTATCCTTTTTTGCTTTGGTATTACATGCGTACACACACACACAAACAAACAAACACACAAACAGACAAACAAACTCGCAAATTTTCAATTAAAATAAATAATTAATTAATAACAACCATTAATAAATTTCAGTAAGAAAAAGACGGGAAAGCGTGTACGTAGGGTTTATACATACGATAGACAACAACAACCAAGCACAACAACCACAACAACAACAACGCGATAGCGAAACGTTTAATTTTTTATTATTATTATTATGATTATTTTTACAAAAATTTTTTTCCGGTTTTTTTCGTGAAAATTTCGACGTTTTGGGAAAAATGAAAAAAGAAAATTCATAACGAAGGTAAATAAGTTTAAACAAAAAAATTTTCTTTATTTTTTTATTTTATTTTATTTGTAATATCGGACTGACAATCACGCATGCGCAGCTTTGGGGGGACGTGGGGACGGCGGACACAAAAAAAAAATTTTTCCATCGAGTTTTCTTTTAAATTCATCGGCTTATTATTAATTTTTTTTTTTTTTGTTTCCGTTATACAAAAAAAAAATTTTCCTTTTTTTGGTAGGGGAGGAGGAAGAGATGGGGGGGGAGGGAAGAGAGAAGCGGAAACGGAAAAAGAAAAAAGAAAACTTATCGTTGCAAAAAAAAAGCAAAAAAAAAAAAATTTTTTTTTTTCGCATTTTGACTTTTTGCTCATCCGTTTTTTATTTTTTTATCATATATCGGTTTAAGGAAAACGGGAGTGGGGGGCCAGCGGCGGCGGGGGGGGCCGAGGTGGTGGGGGAAGGGTGGGGAGGTGGGGCAACGTCGGAAAACGTTTTCGGGGAGCATGTCAGATTGGTTTGCACACATTTTATGTTTACTTTTCCGGTGAGTGGGTGGTAAAGGGAGGAGTCAAATTTTATTTTCATTTTTTTTTTTTTTTGTTTTTTTAATTTTTCAACAGGTAAAAAACCCACGAGTTAGTTTTTACTTATATTTCGCGGGGGGTTGAATTCGTTAAAGGGCAGTCAAAGGAAAAAAATCCATATTTTTCTATTATTATTATTATTATTATTATTATTACTTTTTCGGTTTCATTCGTTAAAATGTGATCGATTTTTTTTTTTTTATAGAAAAGAAAAACAAGTTAGAACGTGTATTTCCGTTCGTGTATAAAATACGTACGTTCGGTTCTTTTCTTTTATTTTTTTTATAACGTTCGAACAAAGGAAAAAAAGGAAAAATTTGTTTTGCCACAGACGTCAACCTCAACGTTATGTAAGTTAAGTAAATTTTTTATTGACCGACTTTTTTTTTTTTTATGTGATGCAATATTACATAACATTTACATAATATCATCATCATCATCATTATCATCATTTCGTTAGGAAAATTTTTTTCCTTTTTCTTTCTATTTTTAAATCCGTTTTTTTTTTTTTTTCGGGAAAATCTCGACCTTTACAAAAACATTTTTCATGTTAGGACTACTTTTTTTTTGGGCCTTTAAACATTTAACACAATTTATGATTTTATTATTATTATTATCATCATCGGAAAATTCATATCTATACAATCCAATAATAATAATAATTTTACATGTACAATCTTATCACTTCTGTCGAAGGAAGTAAACAATTTAATCTTTCATTTAAAAGAAAAGCGCCAATAATTTTTACGATCAGTTTTCTCTCTCTCTCTCTCTCTCTCTCATTATGACTTTTTGATCTGTCACAATAGCTACCTAATCGATGGAGTTTTCTCCCCTCCCTCCCCTCCAACATATAAATATCGACACATGACGTATATATATATATCGATCGGTTACAAATATTTCCTTACAATAGAACATATAAAAAAAATTTTTTTTCTCATTGCGACCGTGAATTAATTGATGTTTAATTACTTAGTCATAAAAATAATCCATTAAAAAAAAAAAAGAATTCTATCGTAAAAACCCTGCCTGGCAATAACGAACATTAAATCTCTCTCTCTCTCTCTCTCTCTCTATGTGATCAGTCAGTCAGTCAGTCAATCAATCAGTCATTCAAAAAGTCAAGACCGAAACATTCATTACATTAAGAAAAACCAAGTTTTGTTGCCAAGGCAACGTTACGTAAGGCTATATCTATTTCTTACCTAAGTAATCAAACTTAAATTTTAAATTTTAAAAAATTCGCGGGTTTTTAATTTTAAGGTCTCGATAATAATAATAATAATAATAATAATAGTAATGCCAACTTATGGTGGTTTAAAAAAAAAAATCATCATTATTATTATTTTTAATGTTTTATATTCACCACAAAATATATACAAAAACGTTCTTCATTGTCGTCAATGTAAAATCGATAGAGTGGAAAAAGAGAGAGAGAGAGAGATAGGAGGGGAGGGGAGAGAGGGGGAGTGGGGGAATTTTCACCGTTTCGACATTTTGTCTTCTGCTCCTTTTTTTTTTTTGTTTTGCGTTGTTCTTTTTACGTCATCATCCAGTCGTAACTTACCTAGTTAACATTAAAATCATTGTTTTTATTTTATTTTATTTTTCTCGTGCAATAATAATAATAATAATAATAATAATAATAATAATTTTCTTGTGTATTGTTTTAAAATATTATTATTATTATTATTATTTAAAATTTTACGGTTACGAAAAAATAATTTTCCATATTGTCCGGGAAAAATAAAAGCGTGAAAATGTAATGGCGTATAGGAAAAAAAATAAAATTGAAATTTTTTAGTTATTAACTAATAGTAAATAATACTTACATAAATATCATTATTATGTTCGTCTATATATATTGTACGTAAATGTGTGTGTTTGAAATTGGCAAATAGGTAAGGACAAGATTCTTAACAAGGATCGTAATAAGATAAAGAAAAGAATAGAAAAAGTCGTAGGCAGCAGGCCCCTTGAGAGAGAGAGAGAGAGAGAGAAGAGTGGGATAAAGAGGGGAATCAAATCTATGCAAGAAAGAGAAAGAAATATAACGAAACATTGACGAAGGAGGAAAAGAGAGAGAGAAAGAGGAAAAAAAGATTTGAATAAGAAAAAAAAAAAAAAAGGTGAGTGCGCATGTTTCTTTTTTTCAATAATAATAATAATGATGATAATAATAATAATGATAATGATAATAATAATACGTAAAACAACAGAACTTAAATGCACTCAAATATTTATATATATATATATATATAAGGCTCAGCTGATGTTTATGTATGCCACGTAAAAATTTTGAAAAAAATTTTCAAATGCGTCATTTTTAAATTGGATTTTCCGAACGTCGGGTGTGTGTGTGTGTGCGTGCGCGCGTGCGAAAGAAAATAATAATAATAATATTTTTAGTGTGGATAAATTTAAAAAAAAAAAAAAAAATTAATTTTTATTTTATTTATCAAGGTAATGATTATCATCGTTTATTGTTATTGTTATTGTTGTTGTTGTTTATAAATAACGTCAATTTTTTTTTATAAAATATGGTCTCTTTTATATGGCGGGGGGGGAGTGGAGAGGTGGAGGAGGAGGAGGAGGGGAGTAGGTAGGAACCTGAAAACGTGAATAAATGCAAGGTAAGCCAACGGATTACTTTTTCCTAATTTGATTACGAGACCTTTAAAATTTTCTACATGTACATATAAACTTAACTTTATCATCATTATCATTATTATCATTATTATTATTATTATTATTATTATTATTATTATTATTATTATTATTATTATTATTATTATTTTAAAAATTGGCGTATGATTTGTTTGTTTTACGAACGGTTAAATTTAGTCGCAATTTAATTTATTATTATTATTATTATTTTTGCGCTACGAAATGAAATTTCGTCAAGTTTTTGCGTTGAATTAAAAATTTTTTTTTTTTTTTTGCCGTCCTTCACCGATTCCGATAATTATAATTATTGTTGTTGTTGTTGTTGTTTGTTGTTTGTTGTTATTTTTTTTTTTATTAATTTACGATAAAATGTTTTGTATGTATGTTCGCGTAATGATTTTTTTTTTTGCTGTTAGCAACGTCGTGAAATTTTTTTTTTTTCCGGAAAAATTTTGTGCATTTAAAACCCAGAGAGAGAGAGAGAAAGAAGGTACGTACCTGAGGAAGAGATAGAAAAGAAGTCAAAGTAAGAAAAAATCGGTCGGGACGGTACACAGAATTCAGGTTAAAAAACATGTTCCTCAAGTTTTTTTATTATTGAGTAATCCTAGAGATGAAAAGAGAAAAAAAAACTCTCTCTCTCTCTCTCTCTTTATCTCTTTATCTCTTTCTATCTCTCTTTCTCTCTCTCTCTCTCTTCATGTCTTCTTTTTCTTTAACATCGTATAAAAGATTTGTCGACGTGTTATTTTACTTCGCAAAAATTTTTTTTTATTATTCCACACTGTGTGAAAATGAATAAAAAAAAAAAAAAAAAAAGTTATTTCGGGGGGAGGAGGAGAAGGGGGCCCCCATCATTAATCCGGGTATAGAAATAAATACATAAAAACATTCATTCCTCCATACGCGATTTTTGTGTAGATAGAGTCGACATTTTCCGAAAAGAGTCTCTGCGCTGTAAATATTGATCGAATACATATTCTCTCTCTCTCTCTGGCAATGACGTAACTCAACCCAGTTCGCTGTGATTCAAGGTCAATGTCAAGGTCATTAGAGACAGCTTTACGGGTCTGCGCAATGCACAATACAATCGCAAATTCCCCGGTCCCAGTATCGTTTTAACCATGGTCAAGTGCATTGAGAAAAAAAAAAAAAAAAAATTAACGTTTTTATTTTTTTTATTTTTTTTATTTTAATTTTTTTTTTAAAATTATTTTTATCAATCGGTGATGTCTTCGGTAGGGGACGGGGGGGAAGGAAAGGAGGGAAGGGGAAAATAAAAAGTGAAGAAAAATCATTGAAAAAAATTTTTTTTTTTTTTTTTGGGAATAACGAAATATGCGCATATGTTACGAAAGAATAGAAAAAGGTACGTAATAATATTATATCGATTTTTGACGATTATGTAATTTTTTTTTTTTTTGTGTGTGTTTCGATATATATATATATCGATTCAAAAATAAGGCCCCGAAAATAGCGGGGGAGGAGGAGGGAGGGAAAGGGGAAAAAAATTAAAATGGCGATGATAAAATTTATTACTAATTATTTAATTTAAAAAAACTTTTCGGCCAAATTCGTTGAAAAAAATTATTTAAAAAAACGTTTTTCGATCTATCTCTATCTCTTTCTTTCAACTACTCGCATCGTATTTTCATCCTTTTTCTCTTTTCACATCATCATCATCATTATTATTATTATTATTAAATCGCAGTTGCGCTCCTCCGACATTTTCTCCTTTAAACTCTTAAAATTTTTTTTTTTTTTTTTTTTTTACATTGAAATCGCGTGGGTTTTAAATAATCAATGTCTGTCTCTGGACGAATTTTTTTTTTTTTAAATTTTTTCTTTTACTCTTTCATTCCCCTCTTCCCCCTCTCCTCTCTCCCTTGTTCCCCTCCCCCTCCTCTTCCCTTCCATTTTTTTTTTTTACAAACAGGGAACAAGTTTAAGATTTGATGATTGTATCGGAAAAAATAATAACAAAACATTTATTTTTCGTTTGAGAGCGAGAGAGAGAGAGAGAGAGAGAGAGGGAAAAACGGGTTTAAAGTTCAGGTTTCTGACGCAACCCAATTATTATTGCCACGAAATTCGGTTACGAACGCATACGCACGCACACGTACACGCGCACGCACGCACGCACACATGAAAAGTAAGTAATTATTGTGTGCGTGCGAGGTGTTGGTGCGAATGCGCGCATGCGCCCGCGCAAAAACAAATTAATATTCGCCAATTCTCCTGCCATAAATTGAACGTTTTTAATATTCTTCTTCTTCTTCTTCTTCTTCCTTTGCCCTTTTCTGAGAGATGCACAATTATAAATTATAATGGGACAATATTATTATTATTATTATTATTATTAACGCGTGAATTAATGCAAGAAATCTTTCTTATTCCTTACGCGCACGCACACGCACACGCACACATACATTATCGGGGATTTAAATGTGAGTTTTTTTAAAGACGGCGGGGATTCAAAGTTTTTAAATAAATAAATAAACAACGCAATGATAATTTAAATGTCGTTCGTTATTATCAAGATATGAATTTTTTTTTCTGCTTTTTTTTTTTCATAAATGAATTTTCCGCGCGTGCGATTAAACATAATAATAATAATAATAATAATAATAATAATAATAATAATAATAATTTTTTTTAATTTCGGTTTTTTTACGTGTAAAATAATAATAATGATAAAAAAAGAAAATTTTGTTTTTTTTTTTTTTAAATTAATTTTAAATTAACGAACGATTTCGAGAGAGAGAAAGAGAGAGAGAAAGAAAATAAAATCGGTTACCGGGTACGAAAAGTTTATAGAGGGCGGTGAATTTTTTTTTTTCAATTATCGAACCGCCATATTGATTAAAAAATTTTTTTTTTTTTTGTTTTCAAATTCGAATGTTCTCATCATCTCTCCCTCTCTCTCTCTCTGTTGGTATTACTTATTAAAAATTTTCAATCAATGGATTCAATTATTGCATTGTTTAAAACAATTATTATTATTATTATTATTATTATTATTATTATTATTATTATTATTATTATTATTATTATTATTATTATTATTCTCGTAGGTATTTCGTTTTTGTTTGAAAATAAGAATTTTTTTTTTTTTTTTAATTTTAATTTTTCCGTATGGCCCGTTTCAGGTTCGATTGTCAGTTTAAAAAACATTAACGATTTTTATATGCGTTTCATCCGAAATCATCGTAAATAGATACTACTGACCCGTGTTTGACTATTGAACGAAACGATTTTTTAAAAATAATTTTTTTTTAATTTTTTTTTTTTTTTTTTTTTTCCGAAAATAATTTCAATTCAAATATGGCGTGTGTGAGAATTAGCGAGGAGGTTTTAAACGAAAAAAAAATTATCATTATTATTATTATTATTATTATTATTATTATTATTATTATTATTAATATTATTATTATTTATTGTTGTTGTTGTTGTTGTTGTTTGCAAACAACAACGTATGTATGTGATTTTCCGCCTTATTTCGTATATTTATTTTAATTTTGGCATCTTTTATTGCTTTTTTTTTTATTTCTTTTTCCTCCTCCCCCTCTCCCTCCCCTCCACTGCCATCTCCCGTTTAGTTTTCGGGGGGAAGGGAGGGAAAAAATTCCCCGAACGAATCAAACGTTCCTTCGTTCGTGTATTTCGTTCGATTATTATTATTATTATTATTGTTTTTATTTCGGATTTGTCCTATTTAAAACATTTTAACCTTTTGATTATTTATTTGATTTGAAGCGTAAAAATAAATAAAAATGTCGGATGATGATGATGATGATGATGATGATGCCAAATTCAAACGTTTTTCGTTTCGTTTTTTTTTTTTTTTTAAGGTCTCTTCAATGTTAAATCGTTTAATGAAAACTCAAATTATATATATTTTTTTTTTTCGACGGCTGTGACGTTTTGCGTGTTAAAAAAAAAATCGATTATTATTATTATTATTATTATTATTATTATTATTATTTATTAAATGTTTTTGGAAAAGGAATCCATAAGGAGATGTGGATGGGAATAGGGAAATAGGGGAATGAGGGGGCGGGGCGGACGACGACGTTTTTTTTTTCGATTTATTCAAAAAAAATGTTTGTTTGTTCGTTTGTTAGTTTTTATATTCATTAAAACAATTTTTACCCGCGATAAAAATAATAAACAACACAATTACTTTCGCTTACCTAATTTGCGGTTGATGAGGTGGCGGTGGTGGTGGTACAATTATTACAGAGTTTATTAGTCATTGCGTGCGTTAAGGTCGACGTAGGACATTTAAAAAAAAAAAAAAAAAATTTATTTATATATATATATAGCTTTTGTAATTGTTAAAACGAAACGAAACAATACCAACAAACAACAACCGACAATAACCGACAAAAAATGAAATAAATAAATGTTTTTCTCTCTCTCTCTCTCTCTCTCTCTGATTGGAAAAATATTGATTGGTCGCGTTTTTTGAATTTATCATTATTATTATGATTATTATTATATTTTCCAGGTCGTGATTGAGGTGTTTTTTTACAATAACGAATGATATTTAAAAAAAATATTAATGTAAAGGAAACGTTGTCGTGTGAACCTCAACTAAAATTTTATTTTATTTGTAGAAAAAATTGGGTGACGTCATTCGTGACGTCACAACGGGAAATTTGTCGTCCGTCTACGCGGAGTTTTAAGTAAAATTTTAACATTCGTTTCGCGGTGTCCGCGGGTTCTAATCGAGCGATCGTTTTTTTTTTTTTTTTTTTTTTTTTTTTTTCTTCTTTTTTTCTTTCGAACGTCGAACGGAAATAACATAATAATAATGATAATAATTCCTTTAATAATTTTTATTATGCGATATCAATGTAAGATAATTGTAAATTTCTCTTTTTATTTTTATTTATTTATTTATTTATTAGCAATAAATTTGTGCAAAAATAGATTTTATTATGCATCGATTCCGTGAAATTATTATTATTATTATGTAAACTAAAGTTTCGTGCCAAATTTTAAGTTGGCAACAAAAATTCTAGAAAAAATAAACATTGCTTTTATGCATCAGGCAACAGCAGCAGCAGCATCTTCGCAGCATCTTCGCAGCATCTTCGTAATCTGTCATAATTCGGATCTTTTATTACTCTCACGTTTTATTATTAGTTTCATACGTATTCGCGTTTTCGATACGAATTCAAATTTAAAGTAAAAAAGGCGGGAATAAATTATTAATGAGATAGAGAGAGAGACAAAGAGAGATAGAGAGAAAATTTCGGTTTTTTTTTTTTGGTGGTGCGGGGGCTTCGATTTTGGCAGCAGCACACACAATGGCAAAATTTGATTTTTTAATTTTTTTTTTTTTTTTTAAACACGGTGAAGATAAATAATAAATAAATAAATAAATAAAACTTTGTTACAAGACAAAGAAAGCCCGAAGACCTTGGAGGAGGAAAAAAAATGACGTAAAACCTTGAATATTTGGAAGTCAAGTTCAGAGTCCTGAGAGAGGCAGGACGTCGGTAGAGTTTTTAATTTTTATTTGTTTTCTTTGATAGTAAGATGGCGGCGTTCAGGTATTTAAATAATGAAAACTTTTTTTTTTTTTTTTCCAATGACGGAATTTTTTTTTTTTTATTTCAAAAGATGTAAGAGAGAGAGACAGACCCGGGGGAGGGAGGGAGGGAGGATTGACAAATAAAAATGTCGATTCACGACTGATCAAACTGCTGAGGAAAAAAAAAAAATTTTGAATAGTTATCATTATTATCATTATTATTATCATTATCATTATTATTCTCACACCGCGTTTAATTTGATTTGATTTCTGTTAAATTTGAGACTCGCTCCCCCCGCTAACCCACCTCCCCCCTTCCCCTTACTCTCCGAATCCTTCCGCGAAACAAACGTATCAGGTTCGTTTAAAAAGTTGGCAAACCTGTTTTTCTTTTTTTTTTTTTTTGTTTGGTAAACGTGTTATACATTTTCGGATTTGTATCGAAAATCAATTTTTATTTATTTATTTTTTAAATGTCACGTCACGTCACGCGGAAGTGACGTAATAATACATCGCGTATCGATGGAAAAGGTACGCGACTCAAAAAAAAAAAAAATTACAAAATTCATTTTCGAAATTTTTGTTTTTTTTTTTCTTAAAATTCGAATATTTTTTTGGGGGAGGAAAAAAAGAGAAAAAATCGCGGGGGAGGGAGAAAATGACGTCACTAAAAAAAAAAAACTTTCCCCCCCTCCCGTCTCGTTATTGGCTAGCCTTTTCGCGACGCGCTTGATGATGACGCACGACGACGACGACGTTCGATTTTTCCAACGACGGCTTTACCCCCCCCCCCCCCGCTCTCCGATTCGAACTTTTCTTTCCAGAAAACTCCACACGCCCACCTCCCCCACCCCCTATCCTTCCTTTTTCGAAATGAAAAAAATTTTCTGTCGGATCAATTATGGTTTATTATTATTATTATTGTGTTGTTCCTTATTATTATTCAACCTTTTGAATTTTGATTTTGTTTGTTGTTGTTGTTGTTGTTATTTTTAAAAATGTTTTTTTTTTTTTTTTTTCACATTCATCGAGTCTATATATATTTATTGAGGGAGAATGGGGGGGGGCGGGAGAGAAAAAAATGGCGCCGAAGGGTTTGCATCGGGGGATGTACCCCCACGTTTCAAAAAAAGGGGGGAAAAAACAAAAATTTTAAATGTGAAATTGCGAGACGATAATTTTAAAAAATTTCAACGACTCCCCCTTCCTCCTCCTCCTCCTCTTTCCCATTCCCCTCCCCCTTCCTCTCCCCTCCCCCTTCCTCTCCCCTCCCACAAAAAAAATATTTAAGTTGAATAAAATTGAACGACGACATTTCATTTATTAAGAAACGACTAAGAAAATATTTTCAAGTCATAGAGTAAAAAAACAAAACAAGAAAAAAAAATTCGTCTGTGTCGAACACGCGATGCCAACGTTTGAAAAAAAAAAAAAATTTATTTTTATTATAAATATTTCAATGAAATAATTTATTTTAAATAAATTTACCTTTCGTACTAAGGTTTATTGGGGGGGGGGGTAAAAGGGAGGCGGGGGAGGGGAGGAGTGGGGAGGGGGTCGCAAAATGTGAAATTAATTTTTTTTTTTTTGTTTTGCACATAATTTGATAATAAAAAAAAAGAATAATTTATTTATTTATTTATTTTTCGTACGTCGTCGTGGGGGGGGGCAATGGGTGGAAGGAGGAAGGGGGAAGGGAAAACACGTATGATAAATGAACTTAATAACGAAATTGACGGTTTTTTTGTTTTTAATTTGACAAAATAATCGAATGATGGCGTGTTAAAATATAATTACTTGCATTTACCAAAAACAACCGAATTTAAAAGATATTTAAAAATAAAAAAACGTTCAAGGATTTTTCTTTTTTTTTGTTTTTCTTTTTTTGTTTTTCTTTTTTTGTTTTCTGTTTTTGGCATTCGAAACCGGGGGGGAATAAAAAAAAAAAAAAAAAAAAAAAAAAAAACGTTTTCGAGGTGAGTAACATAACGTTTTACATATTTTTTTTAAAACCTATTGTTTTGTCCCCTGAGCTAAAAAAAAAAAAAAAAAAAGGAATTGTTGTTGTTAGGTTAAAAACGTCAGTTAATTATTATCATTATCGTTATTATTATCATCATTATTATTATTATTATTGCGTTTTATTGTTTTGAAAACTTTACGTTGAAATTCGAGAATGCATGTAATAAAAAAACACAAAAGAAAAAAATTTTCTTTTCAGTTTTTTTCTTACATATTTTTCCCAATTTTCTACCACCGCTTGTCGAAACGTTTTTTCAATTATTATCATTATTATTATCATTATTATCATTTACGTTATTTAAGAGAATTTAAAATTCGAAAAAAAAGAAAAATTCGTCACGTTGCCACAACCTGGCAAATGTTTTTTTTTTTTTTTCACGCGCGTGATGATAATAAGTTAAATGAATTTAAAAAAAAAAAATTTATTATTATTATCATCATCATCATCATCATCATTATTATTATCATCATTATCATCATCATTATTATTATTAATATTATTATTATTATAACTTTTATTACGTTTTTTTTTTTGTCGAAAATTAATTCGCATGCGTTTTGTTTTTAAGTTTTTTATTTGAGGGGATTTTAAATGTCGTGGAAGCAGATTTTTTTTTTGTATCCAAAACAATCAAAATGGCGGCGGAATGAAAATTTTTTTTTCGTTAATTTCGATTTAAAAAAATAAAAATAAAAAAATAAATGAATTTTTACTTATTATTTTTTATGACTTGAGATTATAAAAGTTGTTTTGTTTTTCTTTTTACGTATCGGAAAAACAGGATGGGGGGAAGTAGGTAGAAGGAGAAGAAGAAGAAGTGGTAGAAAGGCAAAAGAGGAAAAGCAAAATGGCGGATATTTTTCTTTGAAAATTGTAGTGGTATAAATAAAACCGCGAGAAAATTTAAGGTCAAGATCATTTTGAGGTCACATTTTAATTTTTTCTTCACACAGAGTATTTTATGTTTAACAAAAGAAACAACAAAAAAAACGAATCAAAAGTATAAGAAAGAGAGCTTTTGTCGATTGTTGTCGGTTGTCGGTTGTTGTTGATTGTTGGTTGTTGTTCATCATCACGTTGAATAATATATTTTCGATGCGAAAAATAAAAAAAAAATTTTTTTTTTTTTTTTTGTTCGTCACGATGATTTGTTTTCGTGTTTCGTCCTGTCTTTTGTTTTTTTCACTCTCTATGATTTTTTTTTTTTTTTTTTTTATAGGTTGGCATTCTGCAATGACAAACGGATCGTAATATTCCATAAAAGGTTCGACAAGACAATGTACATACAAGGGAGCACCACGTCAGGTACAAAAAAAAAAAAAAAAACGCATAAAATTTTTTTTTTTTTTTCTTTTAAATTATCATTATCATCGTCATTGATGTCGTCACGTTTCGAAAAATCGTTTTTATTATTATTATTATTATTATTTCTTCTGCTTCCGAGAGATTTTTTTTTGTTTTTTTAAGAACGATGATAATGATGATAAAAATTTGTTTTGGAAAAGAATAATGCCATTTTTATTTTATATATAACTATTTATTTCATTCGTTTGAACACAAATTGACCGAGTCCAAGGACTTTTTTTTTCTTTTTTTTTTTTTTTTTGTTATGTTAAGAAAACATGACCCGAATGAATAATAATAATGATAATAATAATAATAGTATGCCGGTAACGAGGAAAAAAAAAAAAAAAAAAAAAACCGCCGTGTACTATTCATAACAAACGTCATTGTATTGAACTTAAAAGAAAAACAACAAGATGGATTCGTTCGGTTTTTTTATTTTAATTATTTCATCGTTTTATTATTATTATTATCATCATTATTATCATCATTATTATTATCATTATTATTATCATTACCATCACCATTACGTTTGGCATTACAAAAGCGAGTTTCGCTAATTGGTTTCGATGCGTAACACAAAAAAAAAAAAATGGCGAAAAGATTTTTATTATTGACGCGTTGCGGGGCAGTAAATATATGAAAAATGAATAATGGCGATCTTAACTGATGATAATAATAATAATAATAATACACCGTGCGTTTGTTTTGTTTGTTTGTTTGTTCGGTTGTTTGTTCGTTCGGTTGTTACTCGAGAAGTAGGTTTTTTTTCGCGGGGTTTGAAAATTATCCCGGTAAATTATTATTATTTACGCGACGCTTTTCGGATGAAATTTCGGGGGGAGGGGGGAGTAAATTTAAAAAAAAGAAAATTATCATTATTATTATTATCATTATCATCATTATCATCATCATCATCATTATTATTTTATCATGGACGTGGAAAAAAAAAAAAATCATGCGATGGAAACATTACGAAAAAATATGTATATATATATATATGTAAACCGATCGTGTTTTATTTAGGTCGTCGTTAATGATTTCCCCCGCCCCCTGCCCCCTCCCCCCCAAAAAAAATTGGGTTCTTTAATTATTATTATTATTATTACGATCGTTGCCATTGTTCCCGTTATTTATTTATTTATTTTTTATTAATTAATTGATTTATTTATTTATTCATTCACATTAAGTCGGCACAAGAAAATTTTGTGTTTGTGAGGGCCTCTCCGTCGAAGGAAACGTGAAAAATTTCTCACGATTTTCATGATTTTCCACGTAGGGGTAGGGAGTGGGGGTGGCGACGGAGGAGGAAAAAATTTGCGAAAAAATTCATCGAAAGTTTCTTTTCTTTTTTTTGACTCGACGTGAGAACGCGGTTGAATGTTTTTTTACTCTATGAACTCGTTACGAAAAAAATGTTTTTTTTTTCTTTTCTTCTTTCACGTTTCGTCGTGGCTGTAGTTATTATTATTATTAATTTATTTTTAAAATTTTTCGTTCGAGTCCATTTTATTTTGTTCTTTTAGTCTTTTTCTAAAAAATTTTTTTTTTTTTGTACAGGAGAGTAATTTTCGATCGTACTATTTTTTTTTTCAGAACGACCACGTGATTCGTTTGTTGACATTTAATCTGACAATTATATAAAGTGCAAACGGGTTACATCATCATCATCATCATCATCATCATCATCGGTAGTATATATAATCTTATCGATAATAATTTATCGTTTTTGGTTACGAAAAAAAAAAAAATTGGAAATGGCGGAAATATTATTATTATTATTATTATTATTATTATCATTATTATCGTAAGGTAAGTTTTCCATTTTTTTCTTATTCTTTGGAAAAGTTGAAACAAAAGAATTTTAAAATAAAAACTCGATTTTATTATCGAGTATTTCGAGATATTCGACCTTGTCGAAACATTGTCTTCCAGGTTTTCATACAAAAATAATAATAATAATTACAGACAATGGAGAAATAAAAAATAATAATGATAATAATAATAATAATAATAATAAACATGTACGGAAGTCATATTTGTGAAGGAAAAAAAAAAAAAATTAAAAACGTTTGTTTGTTTGTTTGTTTTTTCAATCGATCGAAAAGGGTTTAAGGGACAAAAAAAATTTTTTTTTTTAATTTCAAAAGTTGGCAGCCGTCTCGTAGTAACAGACGAAGGAAAAAAAATAAAATGTCGAATTTTATTTTTTTTTGTTTTTTCTCCCCATTTTAAATCATTACGATCGATAGGACGAAATTATTTATTAACTTAAAACTACCCCGAGTTCGTT
>NW_002987371.1:978438-990214 GCF_000006295.1 Pediculus humanus corporis
AAAATTTTCAGCAAGTTAATTTCGCCTTGAACTTGATGCAATTTTTTTTTTTTTCTTTTTAAACTTGTCATTGCCATTTTTCAACTTTTTTTTTTTTTCGTTTCGTTTCGTTTTGTTAGTAAATTTATTGCATCGTCAGATTTTTGTTATTTTTCTCTTATTAATCATCATCATCATCATCATCATTATCGTTGTCATTATTATTATTATCATCATCACCATTGCCTTTTATTTTTTTTTCTGACGTTGGAAAAAACTTACATATATACTTGAACTGGGTCGCCGGTTATTATCATTACTATTATTATTATTATCGTAGGATAACGATGATTAACTTAAATTACAAAAAAAAAAAAAAAAAAAAAAAAAAAAAAAACGACGTCGACAACGAGAATGATAACAACAACAACAACAATAATAATAATAATAATAATAATTAAAATTACTCATTTAACCTAAAAAAAATCAACATGGCGTTTATATTATCATCATCACTGACGTGGTTTTTTTTTTTAACCCTAAAAAAAAAATTTTAGACCCCGAGAAAAAAAAGAAAAGAAAAATCCACGAAAATTATAAATAATAAATAATAATCATTATTATTATTATTTTAAATCGAATATAATCGCGTTAGTCGGTGCCGCCGCCGCCATTTTGTTTTTTTTTTTCGAGTTTCGTGAAAATCGATTTAATTGAATTTTTTTTTTATTTTCAGAGGAACCGGACGCGCATTTGTTGCGTTTTTTAAACAACGTATCGATTTTAAATCGTCTGCTTTATTCTATTTTTATTTATTACTCTATGACTTACGTCTTGGATGGAAAGAGAGAGAGAGAAAGAGAGAATGCGAAGGAAGTTTTATTTTAAACATGACTGACTCGAGACCGGGTATCATCCTGTGTTGACTTCATCGTTTTATAAATTATTATAAGAAAGTGAACACAGCTGGTGGTATCTCAGCTTCTGGTCAGTTCAGCAACTTTATTTTACTTACTAGAAACAAAACATCGAACGATAGATCGATCGATCGATCAATCGATTCCGCATAACGATAAATAAATAAAATGTTTTTGTCGTCGTTCTTTGTAAACATTACATAATTTGTTTATAAACAATCATCACTGTAATCAACGTAATTTATTTATAGTTTTGAATTATTATTATTGTTATTATTATTGTAAAAACAAAATAATGTAGAATGTTTTTGTTTTTTTTTTTTTTGGAATATTTTGATGTGAATCGTTACTGGATAATTTGTTGTTGTTGTTGGTGTCGTCATCGTCATCGTCGTGGTCGTCGTGCAGCATTGGCAGTGTGGTTAGCTGGTTGTGTGGTGATAACAATAAAATAGTCACAACCACTATCTTCACTGGCAACGTAACACGGCAAAATAATTCGTCGTAAGAATATTCATTATTATTATTATTATTATTATTATTATTATTATTACACGGCGTACTCTTGGATTGTGGTAACCGATGAAAAGAAAAAAAGAAAAACGACGTGTGATGTATTCGAACTTTGGAACTGAAACGTATGGAAAAACATCATCGTCATCATCATCATCATCATCATCGCTACAATCGCACAATTCTATATCGAAAATGTTGAGAAGAAGAAGAATTTATACAATAATAACAACGCGATATGGATGGAGAGATCCCATATCGTGAATTTTCAGGTAATTTAATAATAATAATAATAATAATGTTTTAAAAAAATTTAAACTCCCATAAGTGAATAAATAAATAAATAAATAAACGCGTGAAAAATTTTATATGAAAACGAACGAAAAAATGTCACGTGACCACCTAAATCACAATCGATTTTTATAATTATTAAACGTTATTTTATTTCAGTTTTTTTTTTTTTTTTTTTTTTTTTTATAGGATAAAATATATATATCGATCGATATATCGAGATATCGACGAGGTGTTGTAAATTAAGTTGTCTGCCTGTTGCCGTCGTCATCGTCGTCGTCGTCGTTAAAAAAATTTGAAATATTCGAACATGATAGAAAAAATAAAAAAATATCCATCACCGGAACCGGAAAAACATTTTTAAAAAGGTACGTTCAGGTATTAAAATAAAAAAAAAAGAAGGGAGGGGTTTCGAAAAGTAAAAACGGTTAAAATTTTTTTTTTAACAAAATGGCGGATATCGACGTCGACAAAATGGAAAATTTTGCGTGCGGAAAAAAGAATTAATTAATTTTTAAATATGGAAAAATCATACGTGCGTGGGTTGTTTAATAATAATAATGATAGTCGAGATTTATTTTTACGTACTCTATGGATTTTTTTTTCTTTTGTTTATATCTCTATGATTTATTATTGTTGATGATGCGAGATGAGCGTGTAACCTTCATTTTGAATTATATAATTTATATATATATAAATTCATACATTCTCTTCCGTTGTGTTGCGAATAAATTTTTTTTTTTTTTAAATAAATGCGCGTAATTTTTAAATTTAATTAATATAAAAATAATTACGACATATTAATTATTTAATTTGAGTAATTAAATAAAAATAAGAAAAATGAAGGGAGGGGGGAGGGAGGGAAAAAAATTTTTTTTTTTTTATTCCTTTCTAAAGTTTTTTTTTTTTTTTTTTTTTGTAATTTATTAAGTTGTCAGTTATAATATATAAGGATATGAATACGTTAATCATTTTATTAATTACTTTGAATTATCATTATTATTATTATTAAATATTTTTTTGGGTTTCGTTTGAGTCATAGAGTAAATAATAATAAATTTATAATCGTAATTATTTATTGGGGGATTTATTCTATTCGCCGCCGACAATAATAATAATAATGATACGAACGACGAATGAGATTTTAATGAAAAAAAAAAAAAAACTCCGATTCTAAAACCACGTCGATAATTAATAATAATAATAATAATTAAACAAATTATTTATTTTCAAAAAAAAAAAAAAATTTTTTTTGTACGGTTTTGAGTATTTCGTGTGATTTGTAATCGACCTCGATTACTTTTTGATTTTGGTTTTTGTTTGTTTGTTTGCTTGTTTGTTTGTTCGTTTTGAATATTTGCATTCGTTTTAAATTGGAAGACATTTTGTTTTGTAAGATTTTCAACGGACATTTTGATAGTTTTTTCTTTTTTTCTTATTGATGAAATTATTAGCGTGTGTGTGTGGGTGGGTGGTGGATGGTGGTGGTAGCGGTGGTGGTGGGTGATCAATCTTAATTATTAAATTGAAAAAAAAAAAAATTGAATGTAAAAAGTAATGAAATTTACGTCGCGTACGTGAGAGAAAAGATTCGATACACAATTATCTCTATGACCTTTTTGTCCTACCTTAATTATCTTTTCCTTTCTCCCCCCTCTTCACTTCCCCCTCCTGCACACTCGTTCGAATTTATATTCATTATTTTTTATAATTTGTTTATTTTTTCAAAGCAGAATTCATTTTCCATTTTGAAAACAAAAAAAAAAAAAAATAGTACATGACGTATGGAATTAAAAAAAAAAAGAGGGAGAAAAGTTTTTTTTGTTTTTCCTTTATTTATTATTTATCGTGTTGGATTTGTCGTAATAAATTACGACAACCGTTTCGTTTTTTTTCGTTTTTTTGTATTTCTAATCAATAATTAATGTCGAGTTTATCGATTTTAATTTTTTTTCCTTTTTTTTTGTTCGTAAATAAATGTACGATTTGTTTGTTTTTTGTGTGTGTTTCGAATCGTATATAAATAATACAATGAAAAAAAGAAATGATTCCATAGAGATTTTAAAAAAAACGCGCGCAGTCTAGCGATTAATTTTATAAGTTTTGTATTTTCTTTTTTCACCGATAGACTGCGCTCTACGTCAAAACATTCAATATGTCGATCGATTTGTTTTTTTTTTTTTACTTTATGAAATGTGGATTCGTTTGAAAAATTTCATTACAAATAATAATAATAATAATAATGGTAAAAAATATTTAAATATATAATTATTATTATTATTTAAAAATTAAAACAACGTAAGAAAAAAATGCACACACGTATAATTTTTTTTTTAAATATTTTATTCGAAAAAAAGTTTTTTTTTTTTTTTTTATTGGCCTTGACGCCGACAACGTTTTATTTTATTAAATTTTTTTTTTTTTTTATATATTTATTTTCCACTTGGAAATCATGTTATTAATTTAAAAAATTTTTTTTTTTTTTTTTTTTTCATATAACATGACATTGAAGGTTAAATTAAACGTGAAATAACAACACGTAAATAAAAAAAAAAAAAGTCCAAAAAATAAATTTTCATAAATCCGCCATATTTGTTTTTAATCCGTTAAAAAATTTTTTTGTTCAAATGATTTCAGGTATTTTAAATCGATGAAAACAATAATCGACGACGTTTATATTAAATTTCATATAATGACGACAACAATCGAGTACGGACGTCCAGAATTTAATATTTATTTGAGGGGATAAATTAATTTGTTGGTAGGGATCACGATTAATGTCGTAGAATTCAATAAAGGATTCGTCATCGTCAAAAAGGCAAAAAATGATATTTTCACGACCGGAAATACGTCTCAAACATAAATAAGTATTATTTTTCGAATCGAAACATTTGCAACATGTTTCCGGGTAACATAATTTTAAATTATTATTATTATCTTCATAACAAGGATTTTTTTTCCCTCTCCCCACATCATGTTCTCCTTCGTATTCAACGAGAAAATTTCTCGATTTCATATCGTTATTATTATTATTATTATTCGATTCGATAATATCGTTTAATATCGATTTTCCATCCATTTTGTATTTTTCCCTTATTCCACTCATTTCCAATATGGTGGGTGCCAAATCAATATTCAGTACGACATCTTTAAATTTTTTCCTCTTTCTACTTCTTATTCCCGGACCACGAATCATTAGGGGTACTCTTATATCCGTTTCGTAGGGTTGTCGTTTATCCCACGGGAGTTCAAATTGTCCCATGTGAAAACCGTTATCCGATGTAAATATAATATAAGTTTCATTCAATATATTTAATTTTTTTAATTTCATAATTATCGTTTCGACGAGTTCATCGACTGACAATAACGTTTCCCATCTATTTCGATATATCGTATCGATACGTTCGATAACGTTCGAGGGTAATTCATTCGGCGGAAGTCTCAACAACCAATGTTTACCATTTTTATCCGTTAATTTATTAAAATTTGGAGTTCTCGGTGCTTTGATTTTATCATATTTTCCCAAATGTCTTTTAGCCGGAGTGAAAGGTTCGTGTGGTGATGGCGGATTTATAAACATTAAAAATTCGTTGTTAAAAGTTTGGTGTTCGTTTAAAAATTTCAATGAATATTCTTTTATAACGTCCGTTAAATAATCCGATTCTTGGGTTCCCCTACGAACTTTCGATCCGTTAACGGATAGCGTGTAGTTGTAGTATGCAGAATTACCAACCAATCCGATCCACCAATCCCAACCTTTAGGTACGTGTCCAACACCTCCGGATGATTTATAACCGTACCTGTTTAAATATTTACCGGCGTAAAATGTTTTGTAATTGTGACTTTGTAAAATCGACCCGAATGTATTGGTTTCGAATTTTTTTTGCCATTTTAAACCGCTGCAACCGCCTTCTAAACTATTGTTTACAACTCCGTGCGAATGAAGGTATAAACCTGTTAGTATTGAACTTCTGCTAGGACAACAAATCGGCGTCGTTACGAATGCATTAGTGCAGTAAATCCCTTCGTCTCCTATGTTGACTTTTGTTTTTTTTAACGGATTTAATCCTCCCAATTCCACATCCAAATCATCTGTTAATATTATTATTATGTTGGGCCTTTTTCCAAACGACACCGTTGCTTGTATACTAAATGTTAAAACATAAAACAATAGTAACATGTTTGTGGTTGTTGTTGTTGTTGTTGCTGTTGTTAACCTGAAAATAATATATAAATATATTTGATGAAGAGTTTTTAAATTGTAAACAAAAATATTATGAAATCACTGAACCAAATGTAAAAATTTTTTTTTTTTTTCAAAATAAAATTTTATGTCAGGAAGTTTTGTTTTATCAACCATAAAGTCCACATATTTTTTCTCCCATAATTTTTTTTTTTTTTTTTTTTATATAAATGATTTGATTGATAATAATTAAACTTTGTTTGTCTGTTTGTTTGTTTGTGTTTCAGGTGTGATTGATTATGTATTCTTCATAAATTTTACCTGTGGATTAATATAAATATAATGATTAGTATAATAATTATTGAAAGTATTTGTTTTAAACAAACAATATTTGAAAATGATACACTTAGTGGTACTACTACCAAGTGAAGAATTGTAGAGCCATTAAAAATTAATAAAAATAAATTTATTAGAAAAAAAATAAATAAAAATAAAAAATTCAAACAAATCAAGGTTGTTATTATTATAGAATAAATTTTTTTTTTTTTTATATATATTTGAAATTTCATTGTTGTCCTTGCATAATAATTTTAATAAATGGCAAACAAAACTTTTGGCCTTCTTTTCCTGTTTTTTTTTTCGTTGGTATTTTATTTAATTTTAAATATTTAAAAAACTATTTGTAATAAGTTTTATCATCATTTTTTTTTAAATAATGAAAGCAACGAAACAGTTTAATAAAAAAAATAAATAAATATTAATTAGATAGAGTACCCTTTAAACGTTGGTGTAAGATAACCAGAGCAGATCAGCAATCAACATTTATTATATAAATTTATCAAGATATTTATCCCAAAACTATTTGTAATAAGGAACAAATAATTAATTAATCTCAGGGTCAAAAATCAAGCGACCAAGCAAGTAAATCCTTGATCATTTAATTTCAATATGGCGGTGGAATTCCCGCTCATTTTTTCAAATTTAATTCTCATTTACGTAAACTTATTTTTTTTTAAACAATCGGTGAGTGCTTTTTACTTTATTTACAATTTTCAAAAAAAAAAAAATGATTTGAAAATGAAATATAAAAATAAATGCTAATGCGAATTATATTCACACAGGAAATAATTTAGTTTCATTGTTAAAGCCTAAGGCTTAATTTTTTTTTTTTTTTCAAACTGACAATCAAGACTATTGCCACCCTTTGAAAAAAAAAAAAAAAATTTTTTTCAATAAAATTTAGTTAGTATTACATGTAGACGAGAGAAGGAGGATTTTAGGGGATTAATAATTTTTTTTTTTTTTTTTTTTTTAATTTTAAATAACAATTTAGGATTATAATTATTTTTTTTTGTTAAAAAGTGAATTTAGTTGTTATTTTGTTTTTAATTGTTAATAATAATAATGAGTTTAATAATGTCGTAAATTATTATCGGTTAATTGTATGCCATGTGAAAAGAAAAAAAAATTTTTTTAAATTTACTTGATGAAACCAAATATAAGAAAAAATTTTTTTTATATTTTTAAAATGTGGACTAGTGCGTGAAGTTAACATTAGTTAACTATTAAATATTGTTTGAAATGTAAATTTTTATTTTATTATTATTACTATCGTTTTTTTTTTTTTTTTTTTTTAATATCAATTTTATCCTTAAAATACATACACAGACACATACTGAAAAGGACGTTGAAAGTGGCTTTAAGCTAACGTATAAACAATAACTACAGGTGGCAATACACTAGTCCTTAGCCAAGTATACAAGAAGATAAAAAAAAATTTTTTCTTTTTTTTTTTATATATATATTTTTTTTTTTTTTTACATAATAATGTTTTTCTTATAGGGCATCGCGGGAAATAATAATTAGTAGTAATGAATTATTTTGAAGTGTTTTTAAATCCCGGTAAAATTTTTGTCGAGGAATATCATTAGTTTTATTTCGACTTTCCTTCACGTCAACATTCCAACATGTCACAGGATAGTAAACGCCGCCTTTGTAAATTTACTCCAGGCTGGTGCTTGTTTAAAGAATTTTCTTCATGGTTAGTGCCTGTTAAATACCAAAATCAAAAAGCCTACTGCATTTTATGTAAACGTGTTTTTTCCGTGAGTCACAGTGGCTTACACGATGTTAAAGCTCACTGGAAGGGTAAAAAACATTTGCAACTTCAAGAGCAAGGAATGGAAAAAAATGCAGATGAACATTTAGATAGATGTGATATCAAAGCTTATACCTTAATTTTTAACGAAGAGGTATGTCTTCAGTCAACTTTATTCAAACAATTGATAAATCAATCTCACTCTCCCTCAAAAATTAATTTCTCGATATGTGAAAAATTATTATTATTTATTACTACTAGGTCAGGATTGATTTCTTGATCGAAAAAAAAAAAATAATAATAATATTTTTATCATGTCATCTAGGCCCTCTTACACTATATCAATCAATCATTTATTCAAATCACTATTATTATTATTATTAAAACAAAAACACACATTCACTTATTTTATGCTTCTTTTTTTTTTTCTTCTTTAAAATCGTAAAATATAAAATCGAAAATAAGCCAAAAAAAAAAAAGAAACGAAAAAACAAAATTGCTCTTGATTGCATTATTTTAAAATTCATTTGACACAACTATCATTAATTAAATGATGAAGTATACTTTAAGTTTTTGATATTGATACAATAATTTTTAAATTTTGAACATGTTTAAATGTAAATATTTGAAATTAGGGGCTGAACATATAAATCATGATCCGTACCAGATGGATCATGATTGTGTGTGTTCTCGAAGAAAAATTTTCCATATGGAAATATAATTAGGAATTCATTTTGAATTTTCTTTTTTTGATTTGCTTATTTTATTTACAATCCATACATATTCATAGTGAGCTTAAAAAATAGTCAATAGAATTTTTATTTAATTCAATCATTTTAAAAAAATTATGTTGGAATGTGACATTAATAAATTTATTAACAATAATCGAAAAACATTTTAATCATTATCGAAGTTTGATATATACATAAACTATTTATTTTTATCGAAATGTTTCTTCATTATTATTATTATTAATCGAATTGGTGCTTGGTTTTTTAAAACAAAAAAAAATTACTCTCTTAATAAAATAATTAATTCATCGATTTAAAAAAAAAACTTTTGTTAACACAAAACGAACTAAATGTATTTAAGAAAAAATTTTTTTTTTTTTTTTTTTTGGTTTATCGGTTTAATTTCTTTTTTTGCAGTTTTGCATGGCTTTTAAATAATTACAAATATATATACACAAACAATTATATATATATATATATATTTATAAAAAAAAAATATTTTTTTTGTGTGTGTGTGTTGGGTCAAAGTACACAAATTGCTGAATTATAAAATAGGCCACATTTTTTTTTTTTTTTTTTTTTTTTAAAAAAAAAAAAAAAAAATTTTTTTCAAAACAAAAATTTACTTTTAAATTATTATTATTATTATTATTTGTTGAATTTTTTTAAAGTAAAAATTTTTAAAAAAAAAATTAAAAAAAAAAAAAAAAAAAAAGGGGATTAAAAAAGTGAATCAAGCAAGTTTTCCCCCCCCCCCCCCCCCCCCCCCCCATTTATTATTGAAAAGGGGTTTAGGTTTTTTTTTTTTTTTTTTTTTTTTTTTTTTTAATTTTTTGGTTGTACTGGAATTATTTCAAATTACCCCCCCCCCCCCCCTTTTAAAACCGAATGGAAAAAAAAAAAAAAAAAAAATGACTGTTAGTTTTTTTTTTTTTTTTTTTTTTTTAGTTTTTCATTGCAGTCATTCCACTTCTTTCAAGGTCAGATTAAAATGTTTGTCGATATACTTAAATATATATATATATAAAATAATTTTTTTTTTTTTTTTTTGTAAACTAAATCACTCTGTACTTGTATTGTACAGAGAGAGACAGACAGATAGTGATAGAGAGAGAGAAAGAGAGAGAGAGAGAGAGAGAGAGATCTCCTCAATTCACAAAATTTTTATTTTTCATTTTTTTATTTATTTTATACGATTAAATTTTGGTCGTGTTTTTTTTTTTTTTTTTTTTAATAACAATAATAATAATTATTATTATTATTATTACGGGGTCAAATATTTTTCTGTTGTTATCTAAGTGTTAATAATCTGTTTTGTATTTTTTATTATTATTATTATTATTATTATTATTTTTTACGACGATGCGGTAGTAGTAAAGTAGTAGTAGTGGTAGTTATTTCACTTGTCAAACAACTCCCTTTTTTTTAACGCAATGTTTTAATTATTTGACCAGTTTCTCACCGGTTTATTATTATTATCATTATCATTATTATTTTTTATAATTAAATTCCTTCTTTGCAAAAAAAAAAAAATTTTTGTGTGCGCAAAAAAAAAAATTTTTCTCTTATGTCTCTAACCTAGATCTGTTTGGGGCGTTGATTATTTATTATTATTATTATCATCATTATTATTATTATTATCAATATTATCATTATTATTTTAATAATGTCGCAGTGGTAGTAGTGGTACGATCAAAACAATAAGAGTAATTTTTTTCTTTTTTTAAAATAAAAAAAAAAAAGGTGTGTATGTAAGGGGGCGGCGAAAGGGAAAAATAATAATAATAATTATGTAAATTATTTATATATTTTTCCCCTCTCTCCCTCCTCCCCACCCTCTCCCCAGCTCACAGCCCTTTTCCGCCATTTTATTTATTCTAATGTAAACTCGTTGTATTTTTTTTTTTTTTTTTTTGCAAACAAACAAATCCATTCAATTCCTATTCATGTTAACCTTCAAACTTTTATTTTTTTAAAAGTAAATTTTTCTTCCCCACCCCCCCCCACCCCCCATCAGTGATAAAACGAGGTTTCATTCACACGCACGCACACACATCGTTAAAATGGGGGAGAGGAGAGGGGAAAGGGGAGTTTTTTTTTAAATTTTTACATTTTTTTTTTTTTTTTTTTTGTTTTTAGTTGAACACGTTAGAAGAAAATCACGAGTCAAATTATGATTTTCGAAGCAGTTCTTCTTCATTTAGATCTCAGGAAAAATCAATAAATAATTCTTGTTCGTTCGCGGACGAAGATAGAGAGGATAGTAGCAAACATTTCATGAACGATGATATTATCGTCGAAAACATATTAACCCCCACGGTGACGATAGAATCCGATCCGGAATCGTCTTCCCCGAACGTCAGCATGAACATAACGACGGAAAGGGATGCCAACATGAGTTTGCAAATAAAATCTCAAGTTTCCGCACAGCAGTACTGCCTCAGGTGGAAATACCACCACAGCAACCTTCAAGTCATGTTCATACAATTGTTGCAGAGGGAAAGCTTTTGTGACGTCACGTTGGCATGCGAGGGAAAAATGTTGAGAGCTCACAAGGTAAGCACCAACAGCAGAACCTTTTTTTTTTTTTATCAAATCGACGTAAGGATTGGTAGAAAGAGAGAGAGAGAGAGAGATGGATAGAGTTTTAATAACGAAAAACGAAAACGGTTCGTTTATTGTTGTTGTTGTTGTTGTTGTTGTTGGGTGGAAAGAAAAGAAAGGCGGCCATTTTTTTTTTTTTTTTAGTTTTAGTTTAATTTTATTACATTTGTGAAAATTTTTTTATGGGAATTTTTTGCCACGAAATTTTTTTTTTTTTTTTTTTTTTTACATAACTGCGAAATTTAATATGAGATATTCCCCCGTTTTTTTTTTTTCTTTCTTTTTTTCTTTCTTCCCCATTTTGACCTTCATTGAAAAAAAAAAAAAAAAAAAAAAATTTCAATGGGTTTTTTTTTTTTTTTTTTTTTTAACACCAATTGTTTTGTTTCTAAGAAAAAAATTGTTTCTTTGAACGAGGGAAAAAAAAAAAAAAAAAAAAAAAAAAAAGGGGATTCAAAAA
>NW_002987371.1:990234-991100 GCF_000006295.1 Pediculus humanus corporis
GAGAGAGAGAGAGAGAGAGAGAGGGAAAAAGGGTCGGATGAGTAGCAGCATCCATTACATTAATGTAAAAAAAAAAAATAGTCGCCCGACTAACAACCAAAACAACAACAACAACAACGTGGTTTGTTTTTGTTTTTGTTTTTTTGGTTTGTTTAGGTATTCAATACACGAATTGAAATTTCGACAAGTCGATGATGAAAACATAAAAAATTTTACATTTTTTTTTTATTGTTTAAAATATTTTGGGGGGGAAAATTGTGTTCAGACGAGAGAAAGAGAGAGAGAGAGAGAGAGAGAGAGAAAGAGAGAGAGAGAGAGAAAATCGTTCGTATCGCTACTGTTTTTTTTTTTTTTTTTAATTATTAATAATAATTATAGAAAAGAAAAAGAATTGAATGTTGTATAATAATAATAATAGTAAAATTACCAGATGGTTTGTCTGTCTGTTGTCGATCGCCTTGAACCCTCCTAGACAATACTAAAAAATTTATATAAAACGAAGACGACGATGATGATGATGATTATTATTATTATTATTATTATTATTATTATTATTATTATTATTATTATTATAAATAAATTAACCGTTATTGTTGTTGCGCATTTTCCCTCTCGCTCTCTCTCTCTCTCTCTCTATCTCTCTTTCTCCCTTTTTCATCCCGTGAAACATTAAAAGTTGTTAATTAAAAGTATCAGGTGTATCAGGAGTATGAAAGTATCAGGTGTACTGAAAGAACCCATGCAAGATGTAGATGTTCGAAAATGTTTGAAATTATTATTATCTTGTGAAAAGTTTCAAAACGAAAATTTATATATATGACTTTTTTTCGTGATTAACGATTTTGTTGGTACCACTGATTGGGGTT
>NW_002987371.1:991527-992097 GCF_000006295.1 Pediculus humanus corporis
TCCCTTTTTAAAATTTTTCATATTTATAAAATTTCGAACGGATCGTAAAAGAAAAATAATAATAATGAATGGTTTAGATTTTTTATTTATTTTTTTACGTTTAATTTTTTTAATAATTTCGTTAATTAAAACGCGAATAAGCTACGGCACTGAATTATCATTATTTTTATTATTATTATTTTAAAATATTTTTTTTTTTTTTTTTTTTTGCTTTTACAATGAAAATCGTCATGGGGGTTTTTTTCATTGAATTGCTGATTTTTTTTTTCATTTTTCAATAAAAATGAAATGAGGAAAAGAAGGAAAAAAAAAAAAAAATTAATTTGTAAAACTCAAGCAAAAAAAATTTATTATTATTATCATCATCATTATTATTATTATTATTATTTTTCATTTTGGTTTCAATTGATTAACAAAAAAAAATGATAATAATAATAATTTTTTTTTTTTAATAAAAACGTAACCTAATGATTTTTCTTTTTTTTTTTTTTTTTTTTTTTTCATTAAAAATTTTTTGCTGCCATTTAAATTTTGCTTTCATGCGGAATGAAAGGAAAGAAAAAATAAAAA